>NC_057812.1:553263838-553480148 GCF_018294505.1 Triticum aestivum | reverse complement strand
CGAACTCGCAACTTTCCCCCTCCGGCTCCTCTGCCCGAAAACACGAAACACCGGGAATACTTTCCCGGGGGTTTTCCCCCCTTCACCGGTATCACCTACTACCGCGTTAGGGCACACCGAACACCGCGTATTGCCTTGATATATTTTGTGGTGCTTTGTTTGCTCTGTATTCATTATTTCTTCCCCCTCTTCTCTCCGGTAGACTACGAGACCGACGCTGCTGCTGACCAGTTCGACTACGGAGTTGACGACCCCTCCTTCTTGTCTGAGCAACCAGGCAAGCCCCCCCTTTGATCACCAGATATCGCCTACTCTTCTCTATACTGCTTGCATTAGAGTAGTGTAGCATGTTACTGCTTTTCGTTAATCCTATTCTGATGCATAGCCTGTCATTGTTGCTACAGTCATTGATACCTTACCCGCAATCCTAAATGCTTAGTATAGGATGATAGTGTTCCATCAGTGGCCCTACACTCTTGTCCGTCTGCCATGCTATACTACTGGGCTGTGATCACTTCGGGAGGTGATCACGGGCATATACTATATACTTTACACTGTTACATTAATGGTGATACTGTTTGGAGATGGGGGCTGAAGGGGCAGGTGGCTCCATCCAGGTAGTGGTGGGCCTGGGTTCCCGACGGCCCTCGACTGTTACTTTGTGGCGGAGCGACAGGGCAGGTTGAGACCACCTAGGAGACAGGTGGGCCTGGCCCTGTTCGGCGTTCGCGGATACTTAACACGCTTAACGAGATCTTGGTATTTGATCTGAGTCTGGCTACGAGCCTATACGCACTAACCATCTACGTGGGAGTAGTTATGGGTATCCCGACGTCGTGGTATCAGCCGAAGCACTTCAGACGTCAGCGACGGAGCGGCGCGCGCCGAATTGGACTGGAACGCCACTAGGCTAGGTCTGCTTTCGGCCGCCCACGCAACGTGCAGGTGTGCTCAGGGCGATGGGCCCAGACCCCTGCGTGCTTAGGTTTAGACCGGCGTGCTGGCCTCTCTGTTTTGCCTAGGTGGGGCTGCGACGTGTTGATCTTCCGAGGCCGGGCATGACCCAGGAAAGTGTGTCCGGCCAAATGGGATCGAGCGTGTTGGGCTATGTGGTGCACCCCTGCAGGGAAGTTAATCTATTCGAATAGCCGTGATCTTCGGTAACAGGACGACTTGGAGTTGTACCTTGACCTTATGACAACTAGAACCGGATACTTAATAAAACACACCCTTCCAAGTGCCAGATACAACCGGTGGTCGCTCTACCTCAGGGATATGAGGAGGGGATCGCCGGGTAGGATTATGCTATGAGATGTTACTTGGAGATGCTACTTGGAGGACTTCGACCTACCCTCTTCTGCCTGTTGCAAGACGAAGGTGACCAGAAGCGTAGTCTTCGATAAGACTAGCTATCCCCCTCTTATTCTGGCATTCTGCAGTTCAGTCCACTGATATGGCCCTTTACACATATACCCATGCATATGTAGTGTAGTTCCTTGCTTGCGAGTACTTTGGATGAGTACTCACGGTTGCTTTCTCCCCCTTTTTCCCCTTTCCTTTCTTTCTGGTTGTCGCAACCAGAGGTTGGAGTCCAGGAGCCAGACGCCACCGTCGACGACGACCACTACTACACTGGAGGTGCCTACTACTACGTGCTGCCCGCTGACGACGACCAAGAGTAGTTTAGGAGGATCCCAGGCAGGAGGCCTGCGCCTCTTTCGATCTGTATCCCAGTTTGTGCTAGCCATCTTATGGCAACTTGTTTAACTTATGTCTGTACTCAGATATTGTTGCTTCCGCTGACTCGTCTATGATCGAGCACTTGTATTCGAGCCCTCGAGGCCCCTGGCTTGTATTATGATGCTTGTATGACTTATTTATGTTTTAGAGTTGTGTTGTGATATCTTCCAGTGAGTCCCTGATCTTGATCGTACACATTTGCGTGCATGATTAGTGTACGATTGAATCGGGGGCGTCACAGTACCCTTCCTGAAGGCTCCGTCACGGCGTTTCCACTCTTGTCGTCTTGCTCCGGGTGAAAACCTGATCTTCGCTGATCGGGTGGCGGCGGCTATCCATGGTTGTATCCTTCTTGGAGGCACCGCTTTGGAGGCCTGGCTTCGTTTTGGTTCGGTTCACCTCTCTATTGGTAGTCGGTGGGGTGGTGTGTCGGTGTCTGGCACCTTTGTATCTTGCCTTGGGTGTGTGTGGTGTGTGCGTTGTTCGGTATCTCGGATGTACTCGGTGTTGTTTGCTTTATAATATAAAGCGGGGGGAAACCTTTTTTCGATAAAGTTGAAGTAGCAACTTTGCTTTCTCTTAGATCGCAAACCCATTGCAGATATACTACTCATCTAATTTCTTCTAGCAGGTTGTGTCAATCATGTTACTGGATCTCTTTAAGAGAGGCGATGCTACCACCCACCGAGGCAACTCCTTCTCTGCCATTCTACATTATATAAATTTTGCATGGATTGTAGTATCGTGCACCACTAAAGAAGACATAATGCGCAAATCTTCTTTGATGGTATGACTACCATTATTTTCTTTATTGTTTAACACTTCTACGATTTGTAATTAATGGTGTCTGCTGAATGTATTGCTAAACAATCAAAATGTCTTGATGTTTGCAGGTTACTTTTGTCTGGATTTTGCTGTTGTCTTCCGATCAATGACATGTGTTAATGTCGTACGTGTGTTACTTTAGCATGTATACGCACCCAAGAATGTTAACTGAGTATAGGTCTGAACACTTGAAGGAAGTTAAGATGATAAAAAATAGTTGAGGGGAAATCAATACATGTTTCCCGCCCATTCTCATTAGTGTTGGTCAGTGTTGCATGGACCTAAAAGTAGTATTGTGAAACAAGATGCAGATTGTTGGGAACTACATTGGGTACTAACCTCTCTCTTCAATACTTTTCCTTTTGATTTCTTATTTTTTATCTACAATGACAGCGTTGGCGGATGTGTTCTCAAATGCTAATTTCCTTATCTATAGATGTACGATCATTTCCTCTAATTATCATTACAGATTCTTATTGTTTGATTGCTATTGAATTGCATTAGTTCTACACATTCAGTTCGGCCTTATGGAATTGGTAAGATTTATTTTACTATCTCCTCTTCATTGTCATAGTTGTTCGACTTAACGTACATATCATTGTTTTGGAACAGGTTATCCTGGCTTACCAAACCATTACCGTTCTAAAATCCATGTTTAATTATAGAATGCCATGTTTAATTATTGAACCAAAATTCATCACAGTGCTAAGTTTAAAAGCCTTCACCCTTGACTAGTCTTGACTTGCTAAGTAAAATTGTATCACTGTTTTATTTTATTCTGAAACTTATTTTTCTCAGTAATTGTCTATAATATAGCCTCCATCAAATGTAGTAGAGGTTGATTTTTTTTGCAGAAATTATTGTACAACCTAAATTGGTATTTCTTTTATGTTCTCACCATTATGCAACTCTTCTTACATACTATTTTTCCCCCTTCTCAAGTGCCAGCCCTGTTAATGCGGGTGATTGTTTGTTGTCATTAGCGGTTGAAGATAAAAATTGAAATATTATGCGGGCAAATAAGAATAATCATTACCACCTCCAGAGGAAATCCCAATGCCTATTTGATTTGTACTATATTTATTGTATCTTTGTCTGTAAGATGTTTTGGATGGAGAGGTGGTTGTTTGGGTCACTATATTTAGCTAATGGAAAATGAAGGACTAGCTTATGTTCATAATTTAAAGAAAATCTTTTGTACTTTGCTAGCCAGTCATGCATTCTACAATCTCATGAAATGGGTTTACTATAGCTGAGAGGCGAGGTGGTTAACAAGTATATTCAAATTATTTATATTTTTTCTAATATATTTTCATTTAGCTTGCTACAATTCCCGCAACAACGTGCGGGGTATCATCTAGTATCATATATAGGTAATGACAAAAAATAAGCCTACACTGCTGAAAACTTAACAACGACTAGCATTGGACAACATTCGTGGTGGATCCAAGTTTTACCATCAGGTTTGTAGCCTTCATACGTACAGATTACTTGCCATTAAATGATAGCAACCTTTCAAAATCTGCCGGGAACCCAAAGGGCCAAACCTAATAGCAGCTGGCACAACATGCAACAACACTCAAGTCCATCCAGATCTGATGTCCGCGCCATAGCGTTTGGTTGCAAGGGTGGCCAGAAATGGGTTGGGATCGTTCAAAAAATAGACATGTTTGATTATAAAGCATTTGAATGGTTCCACTAAAAAAAAGAGAATATGCTCTGAAGATGTTGAACCATTCCATCCCAAGAAATTGGGCGAATCATTTGGCCACCCATTGCATGCATGATCATGTGAGCATGAATGGTGGTCCCTTCTCAAATAATTAGCTCATCTCTTATATATAACCAAACACATGAATTGAATGGTTCCATTCCCAAAAAAATTGGGTGGTCCAAACCCATTCATATGGCACCTTCAACCAAACACATTCCAACCCGAAATGAAGCATTCCCTAAATCTTTAAACTTCAGTCCGTAAATCCGATTAATGATTCCGACCTCAAACGAAGCATTCCCAAATCTGCAAAGTTCAGTACTCCTAACTCTTAAGTATGCATCATGAAGCCACTGAGGAACAAGTGGGGATTCAACCTTCTAGAGTTCAATTCCCACTCTCAACCCATGAACAATATAAGTGCTAGGACGAGCTGAATTTTTCAGTCTTCAGACACGCTGATTAGTGAAGCTCTGATTTTTTTGGCAACAAAGAATAAGCCTACACTACTGAAATTCTTTAACAAAAACTAGCATTACACAATATTGTAGTGGGTCAGTAGCATCAGGGTCTGTAGCCTTCACATGCACAAATTACTTGCCATGCATGAACACTACAAATTTAACACACAAGTGAAAAATGTGCTATCAAAATGATAACACAAACCGTTAATTATGGTCTCGTAGCCCCAACTAGCCAACTAGTAAGCTCAAAAATTGACAAGTTAAATTAGGAGAAGTTCAATTAAAGCCACACGTGAATGATAAGCTGCAAACATACTCCCTCCGTTCCAAAATAAGTTAAGTTGAGACACTTATTTTGAGACAGAGGAGTAGTTTAGATCGGCTACAAAACTTGAACCCTACACTACTTACACATTTTCAAAGGCATAAAACCTTGAGCGCAAGAGTATTTTGGACTCTTAGCTAGGTAGCTACACTGATATACTCCCTCCGTCCCACAATGTAAGATGTTTTTGCAAGCTATGTTAGCTTGCAAAAATGTTTTATATTATAAGACGGAGGGAGTACAAAATATATATGGTGGCAAAAAAATATGCATTTCGCCCATGTCATGAGCAATTCAGCAGCCGTGCGAAGCAAAGCACTTCCTAGAAACTTGATAGCCCGTCTAACCGTGCAGGTCATGAGGCCGGTACGGTTTTCCTGCTGATGATGTAGGGTCTACCTATAAAAATCAGTAATGCGCCGGGACATTGCCATCCTGCTGAGAGTTACCACCTTCGGCATCATTTTCGTATAAGATAGATTGCTTATTGAAGCGGTTGTCAATCTGTATTACTACTGAGCAGTAGGGTTCAGATTGGTGCAGAGACGAGCTCACTCTGTATTATTCGGCCATCGACGTACCTTTGAGGGGAAGAGATGCTCTCCTGAAACCATCAACGTACCTGAGGACTTTGCTTCCTTGTTTTTCTCTTTATCTTTTCTTCTTTTTGGCTCTTCCCTGTCCTTTTCTTTCCTATTTAACTGAGTTGGGGTGCTTTGCCTGAACCCCTGTTGGTTCACTGGCAGTATTATGTACTTCCTCCGTTCCAAATAGATGTATTTTAGTTCTAGATATATCCATTTCTGCGACGAGTAATTTGGAACGGAGGGAGTACTGAACCTTGGGACATTGGTCCCTTTCCCTCTTCTAATATGAATTGGCAGAGCTCCTGCCGACTGCCGTTGCCCGACAAAAAAGAAAGAAAGATTGGTGCATGTGGCAGCATTTCACGGGAGACGGAATGACCAAGAAAACATCGGCCATGTGTTAAGCTTCAAAAGCTGTCTGGGAATCCAAGAGACCAACCCGACGAACAACTGTTGATACGACACGCAACACAGGCAATTATAGGTAGCGTTCAGTCAAATCTGAGATGAAGCATTTCCCGATCTTCAAGCTTCAGCACTCTCAGGTTATGCATCTTGCAAGACGGACCAGTGCCAGCAGAAATGTTCAGGCTTTAGGCAAGATGATCAACTATAGATTCTAACTAGAACCATCATATAGAGGTAGCACCAATAGAACAAGTTTACATCGCTGAAAATGCATCATATATCTAGAAGCAGCATCGCATTGCTGGGGTTGCAACTCTGTAAACGCACCCTATGTGGTGAGAATAGGGGGCAGGTGTTTGGATTTGATTCCGAGCACCGGAGCCGCCGTGTCGGGGAAGCACCTCGCACCAGGCAGCTCCACCACCGTGCCTTCCTTCGTCACGGCAACCGGGTAGGTGAGAAGGTGCCCGGGGAGGTCGTCGTTCAGCTCGTCGCTGGCATAGAGGTCCCAGTACTTGTCAGCCATCTTGTTCACCCTCTGGACGCACTCCCGGCTTCCCGGGTTGAGGAAGTCGTTGTGCAGCATGCCGAGGTGCTCATACCACAGCGACATCCGGAAGCCATGGACCTGCCCTCTGGCAACCTGCCCTTTGGTGTTCAGGTGGTGTGGTTGGAATGCGCCCATGGCAATCTCCGAGTCCCTCCCCCCGTCCATCGACCGCTGGTTGATGTTGGCTGATCCGACGATGATGTACTCGTCGTCAACTGGAAATCAAGCAGACTAAATGTGAAGACAAATTGGACTTCGACCACACGAGGCATGTCCTGACAGTTTACAGTAGGATGAACGTTACAATATAGGTATATTTGTCATGACAAAAGCAGAGAACTGGAGTATGGAAACATGTTCTGTTGCAAAATGAATCAAGTAAGACATGGTATATCAGAATTTTAATAACAACAATTAATTTTAAGTATGCTTCAATGATAGAAATGTCATGTAAGTGCATATAATCCTTCTTTTCTAAAAAAAGTAAGTGCATATAAGATGTTAACGATCACAAGAACTTTCATGCGACTTGTGGAGTGGGCCATACCTATCATCATCTTGGAGTGAACATAGATCATGAACCGCCGAGCGTTCTGTGCCTTTTCATAGCCTGACCCAGGCAATGGATGATCAGCAGGTTCATACTCTCCGCTCCTCTTCGCTTCCCTGTTCCCTAAGCAAAAGAAGGTGAGGTAATCCTTGGGGCTTGCGTCGATCCCCTTCGCCTTAAGTGCGATGGAAATGTCATAGTACATCATGTCCATCGTCCTTCTCTGCCAATCTAATATTGCCTGCACAGATCCACCTTCAGGAGCACCTTCCGGCCACATTGGCACCACCACATAGACCACGAAATGCTCACCAGCCTCAATCTTGCTCACAATCTTCAGTGAAAGCTCTCTGGGAATCAGATGCAATGCCTCGATTTCCTCCGGTCTTATGTCGTCGGCCTTCCACGCGAATGAACTGCCAAGGAAATACTGATTCTCGATGTAGATGAAGTGCTGTGCGCGACGTATCGCGTGGATGTAGGCATCCTGGATGCTCCTGTCAAGGGTGTTGTTCTTGCCACTGACGAGGCCGGATCGAGCAGCTTGCTCAGGGGTGTTAGGAAAGCCGAAGCTCGCACCGCCGTCAATGGACCGGAACACCTGCACATTCCACGCCTCCTGGTCATCGGGGAATGTCACGGTCGACGGCGGTATGATCAGGTTCGCCAAGGCTCTCAGATCGACGAGGAGGTCATTGTCACCACCTTGCTTCCTCCACCTCTGCTCGAAGTTGTAGAGGATGTCCCACGCGGCCGGACCTTCGATCTTGGCATGGATGTCGTGCCATGGCTCCCTCGGCCCGCCCTTGGTGATGGACGTGTCGACAAAGTTGGGTTGGTGGAAGTCCTTGTGGTGCGCCGTGTCCATCGTCCTGAACAGGGAGTGGAACTGCGTGTCGTAGCGACCGTCGCAGAGGTCGAGGCCGCCGACGAAGCTGACGATGCGGCGGCGGCTCAAGCTGCCCCTCACCGGCATGTCGTGGTCGACCGCGATGATCTTCTGGTGATGGCTGATCATGTAGGCAGTCTGCAAGCCCATGACGGCGCTTCTGCCGATGTCGGGGTTCCGCGGGCAGAGCACGCACTGCACGTCGGTGCCGCGGAAGTACTCCGCCGTCTCGGCGTCATGCGTCCCCATATACCCCCATGTCATGCCGAGGGACTCGACGGAGGTGCGGTCATCCCAGACCAGCATGAGCACGCGCACGCCCTCGCTGGCCTTGCGCTTGAGGAGCTCGCCGAGGGTGGCGTCGCCGCCGGGGCGCGGCCGGGAGCCGTCCCGTATCAGCGTGATCTCGGTGTACACCGACCAGCCGGTGACGTATATCAGGTGGCGCGCGTCACTGATGGCGTCGAACACGTCCTCCCAGCACCGGCCCTGCTGGTAGGTCCGGCCGCCGGAGAGCGGGATCCTGGGCGCGAACGCGTCCGGGGTGTGCGCGTCCTGGTACAGGGTGACCCTGCACCCGGGCCGCTGGGAGAAGAAGGTGTACGGCACGCCGGGGTGCCGCGCGCCGCCGAGGCCCGCGCCCCACTCGCGGGGATTGGCGGCGACGTCGCAGAACCTGAGCCGCACGTGTATCGTGGGCCCGTGGTGGATCTTCTTCTTGCTCGGGTCGAGGACGTCGAGCCGGCGCTCGATCTCCCGGCCGCCGGCGTCGAGCAGCTCCCGGACGGGGAGGTAGGCGCGGCCGATGAGCGTGGCGCCGATGGGCTGCGCGGCCTTGACGGTGAAGACGACGTCGGCGGCGAAGTGGGCGCAGTAGATGTGGAATTCCTCGTACCAGCGCGGGTTCACCGGGTCGCCGGCGATAACCCGCGTCCGGCCGACGCGCGCCTTGCCGAGGTCGACGGTCGCGTACAGCTGCGTCGACCCCTTGCCGCGCCCGATCGTCTCCTCGAACCCCTCCACGAACTGCAACCAGACAACAAGATTCCTTACCAATCCGACAAGCTTCCTACGCATTCAAACGAACAAATCTACTACTAGCGGCCAACATCAGACCGTAAAAATCGCATCTCCTTTCATGCGCTACGGCAACCAAGAATTTCTCTTCCATCTAGAACCCCAAGAATTCCTCTGCCGCCGAGCAAGATTTCAGATCTCCGGGCTCGAAGGGAGTGGGATATGATATTTTCTTCGTTTCTACTCTACGGACGCAATCTACTCTGCTTACACTCTGCCGTGGTTGTAGCAAGTGCAAAGAGGGGAGGAAGGGGAGTGACTGACCCTGCGGAAGATCTGGGGGGCGCCGCCGGTGGCGCGGTCGGGGTTGGTGAGGTTGTCGGCCTCCAGGATGGTGGCGTGGAGGGTGCCGTGCAGCAGCCGGTGAGCCATTGCTGCCGCGCCGTCTCACCTCACCTCCCAAGTCAGTCCCAAGAGAGCTTCAGACTGTCGACTATCGAGACGGACGAAACAATGCGCCAAGAAGGGCAGGCCAAGGAAAACCACAATGTCCACGTAACCTTACGGGCTAAGGCAAAGGGGTCTGACTCTGACCGTCCGTCCAATAGGAGAGAGAGATTGGAGTCTGAGAGATGGAGCAAAGTGGTGACCTTAAATGGGTCGAACCAGCAGGAAATTGCTGGAAGAAATTAATGGCGGGAGGAAACTAGCAATGCACGGAATTAATAGGCGCCGAAAATACATCGCGCCATTTTGGTTCTGTGATTAATGCCTTGTATTCTCGTAATATATTTACTCCAAACGAGAAAGACGAAGTGGGAGCAAAGGCGCGAGGGGCCAAAGCAGACGCGGCTGCCTGGCACTTTTGTGGAGCAGGGGTCACATGGCGTCAACGCTACAGATCGCAGAGCTCCAACGTGCGCGTACGATGAGAAAGAGTGGAGAAGATGCCATTGTCGTCCACGCGGAGCACGAGCGCGGCACTGAAGTACTCTACTACCATGCGCGCACTATCACTGTGGTTAGTGGGAGGATGGGGTCCTTAGCCCATTGAGACTTACTCCTGACACTCGCATTATTTTTGAATTTATTTCAGGATGTCCGGCCATTCAGACCTACTCCAACCCGTTCACCGGACAGGACCCCGCTGACACCCGCAACATCAACATCCACAAACGCGTCCCTGTCGTCCTTGATGCCACCGACTCCACGTACTTCGCGTAGAAGACATACTTTTCGCTACTCTTCCGCGAGAACAATCTTGTGGATCATGTTGACGACACGTCGACTCACGCGCCATGGTGAGCGACTCCGAGTGGACTGCGATCGACGCCACGCTTATCCGGTGGTTCTTCACCACCATCTCCAAGGACCTGTTTCACACGATCGTGAGCGATGGTGATGACGCCCGCGCAGTGTGGGTCAAGCTCAACGGGCTCTTCACCGACAACAAGCTTCAGCGTCGCATTTTTCTGCAGCAGGAATTTTTTGACTGTCATCAGGATGACCAGTCTATCGATGACTATGGGCGTCGCCTGAAGACGTTGGCGGATGAACTCCGTGACATCGGCGCCAAGGTTGATGACGATCTCCTCCTCAGCATGCTCACCGCCGGCCTCAAGAAGGACTTCGGCAACGCCGCCTTCAACCTCACCTTGATGCCGGAGCCCCCCTTCCCCAAGTTTGTGGCGTACTTGTAGTTGGAGGAGCGCCGAATAAAGGGGGTGAAGAAGCGTGTGCAGCACCACGCCCTCGCCGTCGGCACCCGGCCGCCACCCGCGCCCCGGCAGCAGCCCCCCCGCTCCCCCGGGGTTCTTCCCCCTCCCGCCCGCGCCCCCGCCCCTCCCGCTGCCCCTCAGCTGCAGCCACAGGGTGGTGGCCGGTGCGACAACCGCTGCGGGGGCGGCACAAGTAGCAGCTCGAGGCGCAAGGGGGGGCCCTCGTCAGCAGCAGGCGACTCCACCGTGGACCTATGGCACCAATCCGTGGACGAGCGTCGCCCACGCATACTCGATACCGGTTCCTCGGCCTCCCGCCCTGGGCATCCTTGGACCTCGTCCGGCGAGCTGTGTAACGCCCTCGATGCGGCTATATCTCCTACGTGTCGAAGCACGACTTAAAGGCATAACCGCATTGAAAGCAATGTCGCAAGTAAGATAATCTTCACAACAACCCATGTAAATATATAAAAGGGGAAAGGATAACATAGTTGGCTTACACTCGCCACGTCACACAAATACGTGAATAACATTACAATCATCCAATACACTCATGGTCTGACTACGGTACCAAAATAAAGATCAACCCCAACATGCGACACGGTCCCCAATTGCCCCAACTGGGCACCACTATTGATCATCTGAGAAAGACACACAGTAACGGCGAGAGTCTTCGTCGAACTCCCACTTGAGCTCAAGCGCATCGTCTGGAACGGTATCATCGGTCCCTGCATCTGGTTTTGGAAGTAAACTGTGAGTCACGGGGACTCAGCAATCTCGCACCCTCGCGATCAAGACTATTTAAGCTTATAGGTAAGGCAAGGTAATATGTGGAGCTGCAGCAAACGACTAGCATATATGGTGGCTATCCTGTTCGCAAAAGAGAGCGAGAAGAGAAAGGCAAAGCACGAACGAAGAACTATGATCAAGAAGTGATCCTATAGCAACCTATGTCAAGCATTACTCCAACACCGTGTTCACTTCCTGGACTCCGCTGAGAAGAGACCATCACGGTAACACACGCGGTTGATTCATTTTAATTAAGTTAAGTTTCAAGTTATCTACAATCGGACATTAAGAAATTCCCATCTGCCCATAACCGCGGGCACGGCTTTCGAAAGTTCAAATCCCTGCAGGGGAGTCCCAACTTAGCCCATCACAAGCTCTCACGGTCAACGAAGGATATTCCTTCTCCCGAGACATTCCGATCAGACTCGGCATCCCGGTTTTACAAGACATCCTCGATATTGGTAAAACAAGTCCAGCAACACCGCCCGAATGTGCCGGCAAATCCCGATAGGAGATGCACATATCTCGTTCTCAGGGCACACTCAGATGAGACATCCTACGAGTAAAACCAACTCTCAAGTTGCCCCAAGGTGGCCCCGCAGTCTACTCGGTGGGACCAACACTCAAAGGAGCACTGGCCCAGGGAGGTTTAAATAAAGATGACCCTTGGGCTTCGGAAACCCAAGGGAAAAAGAGGCTAGGTGGCAAATGGTAAAACCAAGGTTGGGCATTGCTGGAGGAGTTTTATTCAAGGAGAACAATCAAGGGGTTCCCATTATAACCCAACCACGTAAGGAACGCAAAATCCGAGAACATAACACCGATATGACGGAAACTAGGGCGGCAAGAGTGGAACAAAACACTAGGCAAAAGGCCGAGCCTTCCACCCTTTACCAAGTATATAGGTGCATTAAGATAAACAAGATAATATGGTGATATCCTAACAATAAACAATGTTCCAACAAGGAACGAGCTCCAATCTTCACCTGCAACTAGCAACGCTATAAGAGGGGCTGAGCAAAGCGGTAACATAGCCAATCAACGGTTTGCTAGGACATGGTGGGTTAGAAGTTTGACATGGCAATTTGGGAGGCATGATAAGCAAGCGGTAGGCGTCATAGCATAGGCATAGCAAAAGAGCGAGCATCTAGCAAGCAAAGATAGAAGTGATTTCGAGGGTATGATCATCTTACCTACAAAGTTGTCATAGTTGACTTGGTCCTCGTAAGCAAACTCAACGGGCTCCTCGTTCACGAACTCGTCTCCCGGCTCTACCCAAACAAGATAAACAAGCAAAAAGGAACACAATCAACCACGTGCAATGCTCAAACAACATGATGCAAACATGGTATGCTATGCGGGATGCGGTATGTGATGCATATGCAAGATTTGACAAGGAATGATTGAACCTGGCCTCAACTTGGAAATCCAAGAGTGCCACTGCAAAGGTGAGGTGATTTCGGTTGAAATCGATATAAACATCACCGGAATCCGATGCACGGTTTGGAAATGGCAAGCAAAACAAATATGGCACCGATCTGCGATAATCAGCAGGTAGCCATCTAAATGCATCAAGATAATTATGCTACAACACTCAAAAATGACAACAAAATACATGGCAGGGGTCCACTCATAATGCTTGACAAAAGATGAACACTGAGCTACGACTAATTCATCCATTAACAGGTTCAAACAAGCATGGCAAAAATGCAAATGATAACAGGTTTCAGACTTAGTGAAATCAACACAAGTCTGGAATTTAACATCAGGTAGCACACTTTAGAGTATGAAAACTACATGCTACAAGAACTTAACATGGCAAAGCAAGGCATGGAATGAAGCTACTCAAAGCACTTAACAAAAGTCCCTTAGTGACCTTGAGCCAAAAGGGATCAGAAAATACAATTGCAAGCATGTGAACATGGCAAAAACATAATCAGATTACAGACTTAGTGAAAAACTGGAGCATGCAAATCAGTTAACGAGTATGCATGTTTACGAGCTCGATGCACTCACTACAGAGCATGGCATGGAAAACTAAGCATACACCCATGAAGAATACATGTCCTAGAAGCTATACATGGCAAGAACAATAACATAGCATGCACGGATCAATAGCAACATCCTCGGAAAAATCGCTAACAAGTCAACAATCTGCCAGGATTCACGATATAGCAAAAGTAGAGCTCGATTGACTCAAGCTAGGATGCCCCATAAATGCAAACAAAGACATGTATGGATAGAGCACCACAATTTTAACAAATCATCCTTACTGATCATTCTCAAAAGAGGCACGAATCACTAGGAAACAACATGAACATATGGCATACCGACAAAATCAGGACAAGGACTTAGTGAAAAAGTAAGTCCCTGAAATCAGCATTACCGAGTACGCTACTTTGCAAGCTTGTGCTAGTCACCACACATATCACAAAAATACATGGTAAGCACCTCTGTAAAGATGGCATGGCATATAACAAAACACATGTAGAGCTCAGGACCAAATCATGCACACAAATCATGGAAAAAATGACAAAAATCTATTTGATGAAACAGATGTGACAATTTTATCACATAGCCCTCTTCCAACAGCATTTCGGGCATCAAGATGAGCTCAAATGAAAATGATGCATTGAGATGAAATGATGTACTCTTTGAGGCGAACATTTTGATATGCTACATGTGCAAATAGGAGCTACGAATGCAGAGATACGACATGATGAAGTTGCCTAAAAATACTGAAAAACTGGGGACTTAGTGAAATTTTACCCTCCGGATCTAGGGTTTACTGTTCACCGATCCAGATCCGGTCGCGGTACTGTTCACCGGAGGAGACTCGAGGTCGCCGGCGAGGACCTTCTACTCCGGCGAGGAAGAAGCACCGCTCCGGCGTGGGGAAAGCCGGATCCGGCGAGAAGGACGGCGGCGCGGCCCTTGGGCGCCTCGGGACGCTGCGGCGCCGTCGGAGAAGGAGGGCGCCAAGGTGGTGAGGAGGGAGCGGCGGTCGGCAATGGCGGGCGTGGCAGCCGGCGTAATGACGGCGAGGTGGCGGGGCGGCGCAGGTGAACGGCGTCGGGGAAGACGAGGCGGCGCTGGGAAGACGGCTCTGGCCCGGCTCGGCGGCGGGGAGGGCCGCGCATGGGCCAGGCGGGCCGGCGCGGGCGAGGCGGCGATGTGTGGCGCGTGCTGCCACGTGGCACGCCCCGGTTGGCGGCGGCGATTTGTCCGGTGGAGACGGACGTGTCCGGTGGCGATCGTGATTGAACGACCGAGACGATGGAGAGGGTTTAGGTGAGTTTTGGGCCAAATTGGAGGGGTGTTGGGCTGCAACACAAACGAGGCCTTCTCGGTCCCTCGGTTAACCATGAGTATCAAACGAAGTCCAAATGGTACGAAACTTGACAAGCGGTCTACCGGTAGTAAACCAAGCCGCATGACAAGTCTTGGTCCAATCCGGAAACATTTAACCCCCACACACGAAAATAGGTAGAAAGGGGCACCGGAGGAGATAGGAGCGCCGGAATGCAAAATGGACAACGGGGAAAATGCTCGGATGCATGAGACGAAAACATATGCAAATGCAATGCACATGATGACATGATATGAGATGCATGACACAGACAACAACACACGGAGACAAAAACCCGAACCCGAGGAAAATAATATAACTTAGCGCCGGAAACGGCAAGAGTTGGGATACATATAAGGTAAATTACATCCGGGGTGTTACAACACTCCACCACTACGAAAGGATCTCGTCTCGAGATCTAGGACTGGAAAAATGCCGGGTACTCAGAACGGAGGTGATCCTCGCGTTCCCAAGTGGCTTCACGGTGGGAATGGTGTGACCACTTGACTTTGAGGAATTTGATTGACTTATTGTGAGTCTTACGCTCAGTCTCTTCAAGAATAGCAACTAGGTGCTCACAATAAGAGAGGTCTTCTTGGAGATCAATGTCTTTGAAGTTGACGGTGCGATCAGGGGTCTTGAAGAACTTGCGGAGCTGAGAGACATGGAACACATCGTGCACATTTGCAAAGTTGGAGGGAAGCTCGAGTTGATAGGCAAGATCGCCTCTCTTGCTGACGATCTTGAAAGGACCCACGTATCTAGGGGCAGGCTTCCCTTTGATACCGAAGCGACAAGTACCTTTCATTGGGGAGATGCGGAGGTAAACATGGTCTCCGATCTCGAAAGCCAAATCACGATGCTTACTATCATAGTAGCTCTTTTGGCGCGATTGCGCTGCTTTGAGGTTATCATGAATGACTTTGCACATCTCCTCTGCCTCTGTGATCAAGTCATTTCCAAGAAGTTGACATTCACCGGTCTCCGACCAGTTAAGAGGAGTACGACACTTCCTGCCATAGAGAATTTCAAATGGGGCCTTGCCCGAACTCGCTTGAAAGCTGTTGTTGTAGGAGAACTCGGCATATGGAAGACAATCTTCCCACTTCATACTGAAAGAGATAACGCAAGCCCTGAGCATATCTTCGAGAATCTGATTGACACGCTCGACTTGGCCGCTAGTTTGAGGATGAAAAGCTGTGCTGAAACGGATGTTGGTGCCCATGGCCTTCTGAAAAGAATCCAAAAACTTGGAGGTAAAGATGTTGCCACGGTCTGAAGAAATCAACTGTGGAATACCATGCAGAGAGACAATCCGAGAGGTATAAAGCTCCGCCAATTGAGCTGCAATGATAGACTCTTTGATAGGCAGAAAGTGAGCCACTTTAGTGAGTTTGTCGATGACAACGAATATAGCATCATTGCCACGCTTGGACTTTGGAAACCTAGTCACGAAGTCCATCTCAATGTGGTCAAAATTCCATTCTGGAATGGCAAGAGGTTGGAGGAGACCAGCTGGTCGTTGGTGTTCTGCCTTCACTTTTCTGCAGACATCACATTCATTCACGAACTGAGCAATCTCTCGCTTCATTCGAGTCCACCAATACGCCTGCTTGAGGTCCTGGTACATCTTCGTACTCCCAGGGTGGATGGAGAGGAGTGAATTGTGAGCCTCGTTCATAATGACTTTACGAAGGTCACCTTTAGGCAGAACAATGCGATCCTCGAAGAAGAGAGTATCCTTGTCATCAAGGCGATAGCACTTGTACTTGGGTTGACTCTTGGCAATCCCAATCTTCACCTTCTTCACCATAGCATCAAGAAGTTGAGCCTCGCGAATCTGATTTTCCAAAGTAGGAGAGACTTGAAGGTTGGCGAGGAACCCTTGAGGAACAACTTGCAAATTGAGTTTGTGGAAAGCTTCACAAAGCTCGGGTTGGTAAGGCTTGAGAATCAAACTGTTGCAGTAAGCCTTCCTGCTCAATGCGTCAGCAATCACATTGGCCTTGCCTCGAGTATATTCGATGCTCAGATTATACTCTTGAATCATTTCGACCCAACGAGTCTGCCTGAGGTTGAGATTAGGCTGAGTGAAGATGTACTTGAGACTCTTGTGATCCATGAAGATGTCCACTTTTCTTCCCAATAAGAGATGTCTCCAAGTCAACAGAGCATGCACAACTGCCGCCAACTCGAGGTCATGACTGGGGTAGTTCTCCTCGTTGGGCTTCAACTGGCGAGAGGTATAAGCCACAACTTTCTTCTCTTGCATCAACACTGCACCAAGACCTTGAAGAGAGGCATCGCAAAAGACCTCGAACGGTTTGGATTCATCAGGAGGAGTCAGAACTGGAGCAGTGACTAATTTCTCTTTCAAGGTGTTGAAAGCGATGTCACACTCAGGAGACCAAACGTACTACACGTGCTTCTGGAGAAGGTTTGAAAGAGGCTTGGCGATCTTTGAAAAGTTCTCAACGAACCTTCGACAATAGCTTGCGAGACCAAGGAAGCTGCGGAGTTGCTTCACGTTCTAAGGTGGTTCCCAATTCACAATTGCAGACACCTTCTCAGGATTCACCGCTATGCCCTTGGCAGAGATGATATGCCCAAGATAGAGAACCTCATCGAGCCAAAACTCGCACTTTGAGAACTCGGCGTAGAACTGATGTTCTCTGAGCTTATCGAGAACCAAACGCAAGTTCTTGGCATGATCTTGTTCTTTGAAAAGACCAAAATGTCATCGAGGTAGACCAAGACGAAGTCATTTGTGTAGGCGTTGAAGATGAAGTTCATCATGCGAGAGAAAGTCGGCGGAGTGTTGACGAGGCCAAAAGACATGACAATGTATTCATATGAACCATAGTTTGTTCTGAAAGCCATCTTGGGGATATCTTGCTCACGGATTCGAATCTGGTGATAGCCCATACGGAGATCAAGCTTGGAGAATACTTGAGCACCTTTGAGTTGTTCGAATAGCTCGTTGATGTTGGGAAGTGGGTACTTGTTCTTTACAGTCTTCTTGTTCAATGGACGGTAGTCAACACAAAGTTGGTCCATTCCATCCTTCTTCTTCACAAAAAGAACTCCACAACCCCACAGAGAAGAACTAGGTCGGATGAGACCCATTCGCTCTTGAATATCGAGTTGCTTCTTCAGCTCCTTCAACTCTTCAGGTCCAAGCTTGTAAGGACGTTTGCAAACAGGTTCCGTGCCAGGCTCAAGATCGATGACGAACTCAACTGGCCGGTGCGGAGGCATTCCCGGAAGCTCTTCTAGAAAGACGTCTTGATATTCGCAAACGACTGGAATTTGAGAGATGGCATCCAGTTCACCCTTCTCATTGAGAGAAAACAGACGGATGGTATCATCATGAGCGGCAAAGACATCCTCAGACGAATGAGTCAATTGAATCTTCCTGGCAGCACAATTAAGATGCGCCTTGTGCTTAGAAAGCCAATCCATTCTGAGAATAAGATCAATATCCGAGTTTCCAAGAACCACTGGAGAGGACAGAAACTTGTAGTCGCCCAACGTGATAGAGACATCGGGAGCAACCAAACTAGAAGTCAAAAGCTTGCCGGGAGAAACAACTTGCATGACTTTGGGCATAACCTCAGTATCAACATTGTGCTTCGATGCAAATGGGAATGATAAGAAAGAATGCGATGCACCAGTGTCAAAAAGAACTTTTGCAAGAACATCGTTAACAGGAAGGTTACCCATGATGACATCTGACGAGTCCTCTGCCTGAGCTGCATTCATCAAGTTGACCTTGGCGTGCTTGGGGTTATGCTTGACCACCATTGTACTTGCCGATCTCATAGGAGGAGGAGGAGGAGGGAGACGCCTCTGATTGAAGCATTTATTGGCATAGTGACCCTACTGTTAGCACTTGTTGCATGTGACCTCTGAAAGCGGACGGTGATATGGAGCACTTGATCTTGGAGCTTGAGATGAATTCTTGTTCTGAAAGCCAAGGTTGGGCGGGTGGGAAGATCCACTGCCACCTTTGCTCTTCTGCTGATAAGGCTGACGGAACGGAGGAGGAGGAAGCCAATACTTCTGCTGCTTAGTGTTGGAAATATGCCCTAGAGGCAATAATAAAATGGTTATTATTATATTTCTTTGTTCATGATAATTGTCTATTGTTCATGCTATAATTGTGTTATCCGGAAATCGTAATACATGTGTGAATACATAGACCACAACACGTCCCTAGTGAGCCTCTAGTTGACTAGCTTGTTGATCAAAAGATAGTCATGGTTTCCTGACTATGGACATTGGATGTCATTGATAATGGGATCACATCATTAGGAGAATGATGTGATGGACGAGACCCAATCCTAAGCATAGCTCAAAGATCGTGTAGTTTGTTTGCTGTAGCTTTTCCGAATGTCAAGTATCATTTCCTTAGACCATGAGATTGTGCAACTCCCGGATACCGTAGGAGTGCTTTGGGTGTGCCAAACGTCACAACTAACTGGATGACTATAAAGGTACACTACAGGTATCTCCGAAAGTGTCCGTTGGGTTGGCACGAATCGAGACTGGGATTTGTCACTCCGTATGACGGAGAGGTATCTCTGGGCCCACTCGGTAATGCATCATAATAATGAGCTCAATGTGACCAAGAGGTTGATCACGGGATCATGCATTACGGTACGAGTAAAGTGACTTGCCGGTAACGAGATTGAACGAGGTATTGGGATACTGACGATCGAGTCTCGGGCAAGTAACGTACCGATTAACAAAGGGAATAGTATACGGATTGATTGAATCCTTGACATCGTGGTTCATCCAATGAGATCATCGAGGAGCATGTGGGATCCAACATGGGTATCCATATATCGCTGTTGGTTATTGACCGGAGAGTCGTCTCGGTCATGTCTGCGTGTCTCCCGAACCCGTAGGGTCTACACACTTGAGGTTCAGTGACGCTAGGGTTGTTGAGATATTAGTATACGGTAACCCGAAAGTTGTTAGGAGTCCCAGATGAGATCCCGGACGTCACGAGGAGTTCCGGAATGGTCCGTAGGTAAAGATTTATATATAGGAAGTCAAGTTTCGGCCATCGGGAAAGTTTTGGGGGTACTCGGTATTGTACGGGGACCACCGGAAGGGTCCCGGGGGTCCACCGGGTGGGGCCACCTATCCTGGAGGGCCCCATGGGCTGAAGTGGGAGGGGAACCAGCCCCTAGTGGGCTGGTGCGCCTCCCTTGGGCCTCCCCTGCGCCTAGGGCGCCCCACTTGGCTTGGGGGGCAAGCCACCCCCTTGGTCGCCGCCCCCCTTGGAGATTTGATCTCCTAGGGCCGGTGCCCCCCCTAGGGACCCTACATATAGTGGGGGGGAGGGAGGGCAGCCGCACCCTAGCCCCTGGCCTCTTCCTCTCCCTCCCGTGACACTCCTCCTTCTCCCTGTGCTTGGCGAAGCCCTGCCGAGATCACCGTTGCTTCCACCACCACGCCGTCGTGATGCTGGATCTTCATCAACCTCTCCTTCCCCCTTGCTGGATCAAGTTGGAGGAGACGTCTTCCTAACCGTACGTGTGTTGAACGCGGAGGTGCCGTCCGTTCGGCGCTAGGTCATCGGTGATTTGGATCACGACGAGTACGACTCCATCAACCCCGTTCTCTTGAACGCTTCCGCGCGCGATCTTCAAGGGTATGTAGACGCACTCCCCTCTCCCTCGTTGCTAGATGACTCCATAGATTGATCTTGGTGATGCGTAGAAAATTTTAAAATTCTGCTATGTTACCCAACAGTGGCATCATGAGCTAGGTCTATGCGTAGTTTCTATGCACGAGTAGAACACAAAGCAGTTGTGGGCGTCGATATTGTCAATTTGCTTGCCGTTACTAGTCTTATCTTGATTCGGCAGCATCGTGGGATGAAGCGGCCCGGACCGACCTTACATGTACGCTTACGTGAGACTGGTTCCACCGATTGACATGCACTAGTTGCATAAGGTGGCTGGCGGGTGTCTGTCTCTCCCACTTTAGTCGGATCGGATTCGATGAAAAGGGTCCTTATGAAGGGTAAATAGAAATTGGCATATCACGTTGTGGTTTTGGCGTAGGTAAGAAACGTTCTTGCTAGAAACCTATAGCAGCCACGTAAAAACTTGCAACAACAATTAGAGGACGTCTAACTTGTTTTTGCAGCATGTGCCGTGTGATGTGATATGGCCAAAAGGATGTGATGAATGATATATGTGATGTATGAGATTGATCATGTTCTTGTAATAGGAATCACGACTTGCATGTCGATGAGTATGACAACCGGCAGGAGCCATAGGAGTTGTCTTTATTTATTTATGACCTGCATGTCAACATAAACGTCATGTAATTACGTTACTTTATTGCTAAAGCGTTAGCCATAGTAGTAGAAGTAATAGATGATGAGACAACTTCAAGAAGACACGATGATGGAGATCATGATGATGGAGATCATGGTGTCATGCCGGTGACAACGATGATCATGAAGCCCCGAAGATGGAGATCAAAAGGAGCAAATGATATTGGCCATATCATGTCACTATTTGATTGCATGTGATGGTTATCATGTTTTACATCTTATTTGCTTAGAATGACGGTAGCTTAAATAAGATGATCCATCGTAATAATTTCAAGAAAGTGTTCCCCCTAACTGTGCACCATTGTGAAGGTTCGTTGTTTCGAAGCACCACGTGATGATCGGGTGTGATAGATTCTAACGTTCGAATACAACGGGTGTAAGCCAGATTTACACATGCGATACACTTAGGTTGACTTGACGAGCCTAGCATGTACAGACATGGCCTCGGAACACGGAAGACCGAAAGGTCGAGCATGAGTCGTATAGAAGATATGATCAACATGAAGATGTTCACCGATGTTGACTAGTCCGTCTTGCGTGATGATCGGACATGGCCTAGTTAACTCGGATCATGTTTCACTTAGATGACTGGAGGGATGTCTATCTGAGTGGGAGTTCATTGAATAATTTGATTAGATGAACTTAATTATCATGAACTTAGTCTAAAATCTTTACAATATGTCTTGTAGATCAAATGGCCCACGTTGTCCTCAACTTCAACACGTTCCTAGAGAAAACCAAGCTGAAAGATGATGGCAACAACTATACGGACTGGGCTCGGAACCTGAGGATCATCCTCATAGCTGCCAAGAATGATTATGTCCTATAAGAACCGCTAGGTGACGCACCCATCCCAGAGAACCAAGACGTTATGAATGCTTGGCAGTCACGTGCTGATGATTACTCCCTCGTTCAGTGCGACATGCTTTACAGCTTAGAACATGGGCTCCAAAAGCGTTTTGAGAGACATGGAGCATATGAGATGTTCGAAGAGCTGAAAATGGTTTTCCAAGCTCATGCCCGGGTCGAGAGATATGAAGTCTCCGACAAGTTCTTCAGCTGTAAGATGGAGGAAAATAGTTCTGTCAGTGAGCACATACTCAAAATGTCTGGGTTGCATAACCGCTTGACTCAGCCGGGAGTTAATCTCCCGGATGACGCGGTCATTGACAAAATCCTTCAGTCGCTTCCACCGAGCTACAAGAGCTTTGTGATGAACTTCAATATGCAGGGGATGGAAAAGACCAGTCCTGAGGTATATTCAATGCTGAAATCAGCAGAGGTGGAAATCAAGAAGGAACATCAAGTGTTGATGGTGAATAAAACCACTAAGTTCAAGAAAGGCAAGGGTAAGAAGAACTTCAAGAAGTACGGCAAGGGAGTTGCCGCGCCCGGTAAGCAAGCTGCCGGGAAGAAGCCAAAGAATGGACCCAAGCCTGAGACTAAGTGTTTTTATTGCAAGGGAAGTGGTCACTGGAAGCGGAACTGCCCCAAATACTTAGCAGACAAGAAGGCCGGCAACACTAAAGGTATATGTGATATACATGTAATTGATGTGTACCTTACCAGTACTCATAGTAGCTCCTGGGTATTTGATACCGGTGCGGTTGCTCACATTTGTAACTCAAAGCAGGAGCTGCGGAATAAGCGGAGACTAGCGAAGGACGAGGTGACGATGCGCGTCGGGAATGGTTCCAAGGTCGATGTGATCACCATCGGCACGCTACCTCTACATTTACCTACGGGATTAGTTTTAAACCTCAATAATTGTTATTTAGTGCCAGCTTTGAGCATGAACATTGTATCAGGATCTCGTTTAATTCGAGATGGCTACTCATTTAAATCCGAGAATAATGGTTGTTCTATTTATATGAGAGATATGTTTTATGGTCATGCTCCGCTGGTGAATGGTTTATTCTTAATGAATCTCGAGCGTAATGTTACACATATTCATAGTGTGAATACCAAAAGATGTAAGGTTGATAATGATAGTCCCACATACTTGTGGCACTGCCGCCTTGGTCACATAGGTGTCAAACGCATGAAGAATCTCCATGCAGATGGACTTTTGGAGTCTCTTGATTACGAATCATTTGACACGTGCGAACCATGCCTCATGGGTAAAATGACCAAGACTCCGTTCTCAGGAACAATGGAGCGAGCAACCAACTTATTGGAAATCATACATACTGATGTGTGTGGTCCAATGAGTGTTGAGGCTCGCGGTGGCTATCGTTATGTTCTCACCCTCACTGATGACTTGAGTAGATACGGGTATGTCTACTTAATGAAACACAAGTCCGAGACCTTTGAAAAGTTCAAGGAATTTCAGAGTGAGGTTGAGAATCAACGTGACAGGAAAATCAAGTTCTTGCGATCAGATCGTGGGGGAGAATACTTGACTCACGAATTTGGCACACACTTAAGAAAATGTGGAATAGTTTCACAACTCACGCCGCCTGGAACACCTCAGCGTAATGGTGTGTCCGAACGTCGTAATCGCACTCTATTGGATATGGTGCGATCTATGATGTCTCTTACCGATCTACCACTGTCATTTTGGGGCTATGCTTTAGAGACTACCGCATTCACTTTAAATAGGGCTTCGTCGAAATCCGTTGAGACGACACCATATGAATTATGGTTTGGGAAGAAACCTAAGCTGTCGTTTCTAAAAGTTTGGGGATGCGATGCTTATGTCAAGAAACTTCAACCTGAAAAGCTCGAACCCAAATCAGAAAAATGCGTCTTCATAGGATACCCTAAAGAAACTATTGTGTATACCTTCTACCTCAGATCCGAAGGCAAGATCTTTGTTGCCAAGAATGGGTCATTTCTAGAGAAAGAGTTTCTCTCGAAAGAAATAAATGGGAGGAAAGTAGAACTTGATGAAGTATTACCTCTTGAACCGGTAAGTGGCGCAGCTCAAGAAAATGTTCCTGAGGTGCCTGCACCGACTAGAGAGGAAGTAGATGATGATCATGAAACTTTAGATCAAGTTGTTACTGAACTTCATAGGTCCATGAGGACACGTTCCGCACCAGAGTGGTACAGCAACCCTATCTTGGAAATCATGTTGTTAGACAACGGTGAACCTTCGAACTATGAAGAAGCAATGGCGGGCCCGGATTCCGACAAATGGCTGGAAGCCATGAAATCCGAGATAGGATCCATGTATGAAAACGAAGTATGGACTTTGACTGACTTGCCCAATGATCGGCGAGCCATAGAAAATAAATGGATCTTTAAGAAGAAGACAGACGCGGATGGTAACGTAACCATCTATAAAGCTCGGCTTGTCGCTAAGGGTTATCGACAAGTTCAAGGGGTTGACTACGATGAGACTTTCTCACCCGTAGCGAAGCTGAAGTCCGTCCGAATCATGTTAGCAATTGCCGCATTATATGATTATGAGATATGGCAAATGGACGGCAAAACGGCATTCCTTAATGGTTTCCTTGAGGAAGAATTGTATATGATGCAACCGGAAGGTTTTGTCGATCCTAAGAATGCTGACAAGGTGTGCAAGCTCCAACGCTCGATTTATGGGCTGGTGCAAGCATCTCGGAGTTGGAACATTCATTTTGATGAGATGATCAAAGCGTTTGGGTTTATGCAGACTTATGGAGAAGCCTGCATTTACAAGAAAGTGAGTGGGAGCTCTGTAGCATTTCTCATATTGTATGTGGATGACATACTGTTGATGGGAAATGATATAGAATTCTTGGAAAGCATAAAGGCCTACTTGAACAAGTGTTTTTCAATGAAGGATCTTGGAGAAGCTGCTTATATATTAGGCATCAAGATCTATAGAGATAGATCGAGACGCCTCATTGGTCTTTCACAGAGTACGTACCTTGACAAGATATTGAAGAAGTTCAAAATGGATAAGTCAAAGAAGGGGTTCTTGCCTGTATTGCAAGGTACGAGATTGAGCACGGCTCAATGCCCAACCACGGTAGAAGATAGAGAAAAGATGAGTGTCGTCCCCTATGCCTCGGCCATAGGGTCTATCATGTATGCTATGCTGTGTACCAGACCTGATGTAAACCTTGCCGTAAGTTTGGTAGGAAGGTACCAAAGTAATCCCGGCATGGAACACTGGACAGCGGTCAACAATATCCTGAAGTACCTGAAGAGGACTAAGGATATGTTTCTCGTTTATGGAGGTGACGAAGAGCTCGTCGTAAAGGGTTACGTCGATGCTAGCTTCGACACAGATCTGGATGACTCTAAGTGACAAACCGGATACGTGTATATTTTGAATGGTGGGGCAGTAAGCTGGTGCAGTTGCAAGCAAAGCGTTGTGGCGGGATCTACATGTGAAGCGGAGTACATGGCAGCCTCGAAGGCAGCACAAGAGGCAATCTGGGTGAAGGAGTTCATTACCGACCTAGGAGTCATACCCAATGCGTCGGGCCCGATGACTCTCCTCTGTAACAACACTGGAGCTATTGCCCTTGCCAAGGAGCCCAGGTTTCACAGGAAGACCAGGCATATCAAGCGTCGCTTCAACTCCATTCGTGAAAGTGTTCAAAATGGAGACATAGAGATTTGTAAAGTACATACGGACCTGAATGTGGCAGATCCGTTGACTAAACCTCCCCCTAGAGCAAAACATGATCAACACCAGAACTGCATGGGTGTTCTATTCATCACAATGTAACTAGAATATTGACTCTAGTGCAAGTGGGAGACTGTTGGAAATATGCCCTAGAGGCAATAATAAAATGGTTATTATTATATTTCTTTGTTCATGATAATTGTCTATTGTTCATGCTATAATTGTGTTATCCGGAAATCGTAATACATGTGTGAATACATAGACCACAACACGTCCCTAGTGAGCCTCTAGTTGACTAGCTCGTTGATCAAAAGATAGTCATGGTTTCCTGACTATGGACATTGGATGTCATTGATAACGGGATCACATAATTAGGAGAATGATGTGATGGACGAGACCCAATCCTAAGCACAGCTCAAAGATCGTGTAGTTCGTTTGCTGTAGCTTTTCCGAATGTCAAGTATCATTTCCTTAGACCATGAGATTGTGCAACTCCCGGATACCGTAGGAGTGCTTTGGGTGTGCCAAACGTCACAACGTAACTGGGTGACTATAAAGGTACACTACAGGTATCTCTGAAAGTGTCTGTTGGGTTGGCACGAATCGAGACTGGGATTTGTCACTCCGTATGACGGAGAGGTATCTCTGGGCCCACTCGGTAATGCATCATCATAATGAGCTCAATGTGACCAAGAGGTTGATCACGGGATCATGCATTACGGTACGAGTAAAGTGACTTGCTGGTAACGAGATTGAACGAGGTATTGGGATACGGATGATCGAGTCTCGGGCAAGTAACGTACCGATTGACAAAGGGAATTGTATACGGATTGATTGAATCCTCGACATTATGGTTCATCCAATGAGATCATCGAGGAGCATGTGGGAGCCAACATGGGTATCCAGATCCCGCTGTTGGTTATTGACCGGAGAGTCGTCTCGGTCATGTCTGTGTGTCTTCCGAACCCGTAGGGTCTACACACTTAAGGTTCGGTGACGCTAGGGTTGTTGAGATATTAGTATACAGTAACCCGAAAGTTGTTCGGAGTCCCGGATGAGATCCCGAACGTCACGAGGAGTTCCGGAATGGTCCGGAGGTAAATATTTATATATAGGAAGTCAAGTTTTGGCCATCGGGAAAGTTTCGGCGGTACTCGGTATTGTACCGAGACCACCGGAAGGGTCCCGGGGGTCCACCGGGTGGGGCCACCTATCCCGGAGGGCCCCATGGGCTGAAGTGGGAGGGGAACCAGCCCCGAGTGGGCTGGTGCGCTTCCCTTGGGCCTCCCCTGCGCCTAGGGTTAGAAACCCTAGGGGTGGGGGAGGCGCCCCACTTGGCTTGGGGGCAAGCCACCCCCTTGGCCGCCCCCCTTGGAGATTTGATCTCCTAGGGCCGGCGCCCCCCATAGGGACCCTGTATATAGTGGGGGGGAGGGAGGGCAGCCGCACCCTAGCCCCTGACCTCTCCCTCTCCCTCCCGTGACACTCCTCCTTCTCCCTGTGCTTGGCGAAGCCCTGCCGAGATCACCGGTGCTTCCACCACCACGCCGTCGTGCTGCTAGATCTTCATCAACCTCTCCTTCCCCCTTGCTGGATCAAGTTGGAGGAGACGTCTTCCCAACCGTACGTGTGTTAAACGCGGAGGTGCCGTCCGTTCGGCACTAGGTCATCGTTGATTTGGATAACGACAAGTACGACTCCATCAACCCCGTTCTCTTGAACGCTTCTGCGCGCGATCTACAAGGGTATGTAGATGCACTCCCCTCTCCCTCGTTGCTAGATGACTCCATAGATTGATCTTGGTGATGCATAGAAAATTTTAAAATTCTTCTACGTTACCCAACACTTAGCCACTTGAGTTGAGGAAGAAGGAGTAGCATTTCTGACTCGCTTCTTGGAAGCATCGCACTTCAGTTGAGTAGTCTCTTGCTTCATTGCCATGTTGTAAAACTCATCGTACCTCTTGGGCTCAAATAGAACGAGAGCTAGCTGGATTTCTTCTCCGAGACCACCCCTGAACTGGTATATCATGCTCTTCTCGTCAGGGACGTCCTGCTTAGCAAAACGGGCGAGCTTATGAAACATCTTGTTGTACTCGTAAACAGACATAGAGCCTTGCTTCAGGTTGCGGAATTCCTCACGCTTGCTTTCAACCACGCTCTGAGGAATATGATGAGCTTTGAAGTCTTGACGGAATTCATCCCAGGTAATCACACGGCCTCCTCTGGAATCTTTGTATTGCTGAAACCATTCTGCAGCTTGGTCTTTGAGTTGGAAGGAAGCGAACTTGACAAAGTCCTCAGGCCTGACGTTACTGCACTCGAAATGCTTGCATATGTCCACGATCCAATCATCAGCGTCTGTTGCCTCAACATAATTGCTGAAGGTCTTTGGCTGGTTAGCAAGGAACTGGTTAAGTGTAGCAAAGTGATTCTGATTGTTGCCTTGGCCCTGGTTCCCTTGATTGCGCTCTTGAAGAAGTTGCATGATCAGCTGCGTGTTTGCATTGGTAGCGGCCATCATAGCTTGCCATGCCTCCGGAGGTGGAGGTGGTGGTGGCGGATCAGGATTCGGAGTCGTGCGCGTTGGAGGAGCCATCCTGAAGAGGTTGACATCCGTTAGCACATTGATAGACAAATATTGAAGCTGAATCAAACGGGTTGAAATTGCAACATATAGTCTTCACATCCGAACAAAATGAACGGATGCATTCCAATCGAAATGGTCACATATCCATAAATTGAGAAGCCACTTAGAATTGAGGTAGAAGAAAAACAACAAGGTACGGAACAAGAACAAATACTTGGTGAGGATTACCCAATACCAAACCAAATATCCGTGGAAGAAGAACTAGAGCTACAAGAATTCCCACCTATGAAACTCCCGAACCTTTCCGGTTATGCAATCAGGTGTTGGGGATACAGGGGAAGCATAATATCTCACCCAAATCTAGCAAATCCTACATCCAGCTGTATCCATTCTTCAACACATAATCGAGAAAAACTTCAGAAATCGTCTACCTCAACCTTCGAAAAGCATCCGTTATACAAGTTACGGCAATACTCCCGAACCCCCGCCCCAGTACTGGGTGGCGTCGAGGTTATCTCACCGACAATTGCATAAAAGTGATTTTCGATGTCGGCGAAACTCAGGTATTCCAGAATCTCAACGATAAAATTGTGATGACAACACCTCGGAGCTCAACTCCCAGGGACACTGCCACAACCCCTAAATGACAGGAGGCACCAAGAACAATGTTCTCGTCACAAATCGATCAGAATGATTCCAAGATACCCGCGTGATCCTAATTTTTTTAATGAAATTTGAGAAGAGAAGAGTCAAAACTCTATGTCAGGATGCCTTACCAGAGCGATGAAGGGACTGGGGAGTAAAAAGAATTCCTAAACTCTCCAATATATATAATCCTAAATGACTCAAAACATTTTTCTAGACTCAACAACGCCAACGATTCGATCAAGCAGGGGGCTCCTAAGGTCGGGGAAGGCTCTGATTACCAACTTGTAACACCCTCGATGCGGCTATATCTCCTACGTGTCGAAGCACGACTTAGAGGCATAACCGCATTGAAAGCAATGTCGCAAGTAAGGTAATCTTCACAACAACCCATGTAAATATATAAAAGGGGAAAGGATAACATAGTTGGATTACACTCGCCACGTCACACAAATACGTGAATAACATTACAATCATCCAATACACTCATGGTCCGACTATGGTACCAAAATAAAGATCAACCCCAACATGCGACACGGTCCCCGATCGCCCCAACTGGGCACCACTACTGATCATCTGGGAAAGACACATAGTAATGACGAGAGTCTTCGTCGAACTCCCACTTGAGCTCAAGCGCATCATCTGGAATGGTATCATCGGTCCCTGCATCTGGTTTTGGAAGTAAACTGTGAGTCACGGGGACTCAGCAATCTCGCACCCTCGCGATCAAGACTATTTAATCTTATAGGTAAGGCAAGGTAATATGTGGAGCTGCAGCAAGTGACTAGCATATATGGTGGCTACCCTGTTCGCAAAAGAGAGCGAGAAGAGAAAGGCAAAGCACGAACGAAGAACTATGATCAAGAAGTGATCCTATAGCAACATACGTCAAGCATTACTCCAACACCGTGTTCACTTCCCGGACTCCGCTGGGAAGAGACCATCATGGTAACTCACGCGGTTGATTCATTTTAATTAAGTTAAGTTTCAAGTTATCTACAATCAGACATTAAGAAATTCCCATCTGCCCATAACCGTGGGCACGTCTTTCGAAAGTTCAAATCCCTGCAGGGGAGTCCCAACTTAGCCCATCACAAGCTCTCACGGTCAACGAAGGATATTCCTTCTCCCGAGACATTCCGATCAGACTCGGCATCCCGGTTTTACAAGACATCCTCGACAATGGTAAAACAAGTCCAGCAACACCGCCCGAATGTGCCGAGAAATCCCGATAGGAGCTGCACATATATCGTTCTCCAGGCACACTCAGATGACACATCCTACGAGTAAAACCAACCCTCAAGTTGCCCCGAGGTGGCCCCGCAGTCTACTCGGTCGGACCAACACTTAGAGGAGCACTGGCCCAGGGGGGTTTAAATAAAGATGACCCTTGGGCTCCGGAAACCCAAGGGAAAAAGAGTCTAGGTGGCAAATGGTAAAACCAAGGTTGGGCATTGCTGGAGGAGTTTTATTCGAGGCGAACTATCAAGGGGTTCCCATTATAATCCAACCGCGTAAGGAACACAAAATCCGGGAACATAACACCGATATGACGGAAACTAGGGCGGCAAGAGTGGAACAAAACACTAGGCAAAAGAACGAGCCTTCCACCTTTTACCAAGTATATAGGTGCATTAAGATAAACAAGATAATATGGTGATATCCCAACAATAAACAATGTTCCAACAAGGAACGAGCTCCAATCTTCACCAGCAACTAGCAACACTATAAGAGGGGCCGAGCAAAGCGGTAACATAGCCAATCAACGGTTTGCTAGGACATGGTGGGTTAGAGGTTTTACATGGCAATTTGGGAGGCATGATAAGCAAGTGGTAGGCTTCGTAGCATAGGCATAGCAAAAGAGCGAGCATCTAGCAAGCAAAGATAGAAGTGATTTCGAGGGTATGATCATCTTGCCTACAAAGTTGTCAGAGTTGACTTGGTCCTCGTAAGCAAACTCAACGGGCTCCTCATTCACGAACTCGTCTCCCGGCTATACCCAAACAAGACAAACAAGCAAAAAGGAACACAATCAACCACGTGCAATGCTCAAACAACATGATGCAAACATGGTATGCTATGCGGGATGCGGTATGTGATGCATATGCAAGATTTGACAAGGAATGGTTGAACCTGGCCTCAACATGGAAATCCAAGAGTGCCACTGCAAAGGTGAGGTGATTTCAGTTGAAATCGATATAAACATCACCGGAATCGGATGCACGGTTTGGAAATGGCAAGCAAAACAAATATGGCACCGATCTGCGATAATCAGCAGGTAGCCATCTAAATGCATCAAGATAATTATGCTACAACACTCAAACATGACAACAAAATACATGGCAGGGGTCCACTAATAATGCTTGATAAAAGATGAACACTGAGCTATGACTAATTCATCCATTAACAGGTTCAAACAAGCATGGCAAAAATGCAAATGATAACAGGTTTCAGACTTAGTGAAATTAACACAAGTCTAGAATTTAACATCAGGTAGCACACTTTAGAGCATGAAAACTACATGCTACAGGAACTTAACATGGCAAAGCAAGGCATGGCATGAAGCTACTCAAAGCACTTAACAAAAGTCCCTTAGTGACCTTGAGCCAAAAGGGATCAGAAAATACAATTGCAAGCATGTGAACATGGCAAAAACATAATCAGATTACAGACTTAGTGAAAAACTGGAGCATGCAAATCAGTTAACGAGTATGCATGTTTACGAGCTCGATGCACTCACTACAGAGCATAGCATGGAAAACTAAGCATACACCCATCAAGAATACATGTCCTAGAAGCTAGACATGGCAACAAGAATAACATAGCATGCCCGGATCAATAGCAACATCCTCGGCAAAATCGCTAACAAGTCAACAATCTGCCAGGATTCACGATATAGCAAAAGTAGAGCTCGATTGACTCAAGCTAGGGTGCCCCATAAATTCAAACAAAGACATGTATGGATAGAGCACCACAATTTTAACAAATCATCCTTACTGATCATCCTCAAAAGAGGCACAGATCACTAGGGAACAACATGAACATATGGCATACCGACAAAATCAGGACAAGGACTTAGTGAAAAACTAAGTCCCTGAAATCAGCATTACCGAGTACGCTACTTTGCAAGCTTGTGCTAGTCACCACACATATCAAAAAAATACATGGTAAACACCTCTGTAAAGATGGCATGGCATATAACAAAACACATGTAGAGCTCAGGAGCAAATCATGCACACATTAATCATTGAAAAAATGTCAAAAATCTATTTGATGAAACAGATCTGATAGTTTTATCACATAGCCCTCTTCCAACAGCATTTCAGGCATCAAGATGAGCTCAAATGAAAATGATGCATTGAGACGAAATGATGTACTCTTTGAGGCGAACATTTTGATATGCTACACGCGCAAATAGGAGCTACGGATGCAGAGATACAACATGATGAAGTTGCCTAAAAATACTGAAAAACTTGGGACTTAGTGAAAATTTACCCTCCGGATCTAGGGTTTGCTGTTCACCGATCCAGATCCGGCCGCGGTACTGTTCACCGGAGGAGACTCGAGGTCGCTGGCGAGGACCTTCTACTCCGGCAAGGAAGAAGCACCGCTCCGGCGCGGGGAAAGCCGAATCCGGCGAGAAGGACGGCGGCGCGGCCCTCGGGCGCCTCGGGACGCCGCGGCGCCGTCGGAGAAGGAGGGCAGCGAGGTGGCGAGGAGGGACGCGGCGGTCGGCAATGGAGGGCGCGGCGGCTGGCGCAACGACGGCGAGGTGGCGGGGCGGCGCAGGCGAACGGCGTCGGGGAAGACGAGGCGGCGCGGGCAAGACGGCTCTGGCCCGGCTCGGCGGCGGGGAGGGCCGCGCGCGGGCCGGCGCGTGCGAGGCGGCAATGTGGGGCACGCGCTACCACGTGGCACGCCCCGGTTGGCGGCAGCGATTTGTCCGGTGGCGGCGGAGACGAATTTCTAGGGTTTCGGGGGAAGAAGACCCGTGATTTTCGAAGGGGAGGCTATTTATAGGCATAGAGGTTGCTAGGAAGCTCCAAATGAAGTGCAGTTTTCGGCCACGCGATTGTGATCGAACGACCGAGAAGATGGAGAGGGTTTAGGTGAGTTTTGGGCCAAATTGGAGGGGTGTTGGGCTGCAACACAAACGAGGCCTTCTCGGTCCCTCGGTTAACCGTTGGAGTATCAAACGAAGTCCAAATGGTACGAAACTTGATAAGCGGTCTACCAGTAGTAAACCAAGGCTGCATGACAAGTCTCGGTCCAATCCGGAAATGTTTAACCCCCACACACGAAAAGAGGTAGAAAGGGGCACCGGAGGAGATATGAGCGCCGAAATGCAAAACGGACAATGGGGAAAATGCTCGGATGCATGAGGCGAACACGTATGCAAATGCAATGCACATGATGACATGATATGAGATGCATGACACAGATAACAACACAGGGAGACAAAAACCTAAACCCGAGGAAAATAAAATAACTTAGCACCGGAAACGACAAGAGTTGGGATACATATAAGGTAAATTACATCCGGGGTGTTACAAGCTGCTACCTCTTGAGCACTGTGTTGGTTTTCCTTTGAAGAGGAAAGGGTGATGCAACAAAGTAGCGTAAGTATTTCCCTCAGTTTTTGAGAACCAAGGTATCAATCCAGTAGGAGACTACACGCAAGTCACCTCGCACCTACACAAACAAATAAGAACCTTGCAACCAACGTGATAAAGGGGTTGTCAATCCCTTCACGACCACTTGCAAAAGTGAGATCTGATAGAGATAATAAGATAAATATTTTTGGTATTTTTATGATATAGATTGAAAGTAAAGATTGCAAAGTAAAATAGATTGGAAACTTATATGATGGAAGATAGACCCGGGGGGCATAGGTTTCACTAGTGGCTTCTCTCAAGATAGCATAAGTATTACGGTGAGTAAACAAATTACTATCGAGAAATTGATAGAAAAGTGGATAATTATGAGAATATCTAGGCATGATCATGTATATAGGCATCACATCCGCGACAAGTAGACCGAAACGATTCTGCATCTACTACTATTACTCCACACATCGCCCGCTATCCAGGATGCATCTAGAGTATTAAGTTCATAAGAACAGAGTAATACATTAGGCAAGATGACATGATATAGAGGGATAAACTCAAGCAATATGGTATAAACCCCATCTTTTTATCCTCGATGGCAACAATACAATACGTGCCTTGCTGCCCCTGCTGTCACTGGGAAAGGACACCGCAAGATTGAACCCAAAGCTAAGCACTTCTCCCATTGCAAGAAAGATCAATCTAGTAGGCCAAACCAAACTGATAATTTGAAGATACTTGCAAAGATAACAAATCATACATAAAAGATTTCAGAGAAGAATCAAATATTGTTCATAGATAATCTTGATCATAAACCCACAATTCATCGGATCTCGACAAACACACTGCAAAAAGAATTACATCGAATAGATCTCCAAGAAGATTGAGGAGAACTTTGTATTGAGATCCAAAGAGAGAGAAGAAGTCATCTAGCTAATAACTATGGACCCGAAGGTCTATGGTAAACTACTCACACATCATCGGAGAGGCTATGGTGTTGATGTAGAAGCCCTCCGTGATTTATTCCCCCTCCGGCGGAGCTCCGGAAAAGGCCCCAAGATGAGATCTCTTGGGTACAGAAGGTTGCGGTGGTGGAAATAGGGTTTCGTGGTGCTCCTGGATGTTTTTGGGGTATATGGATATATATATAGGAGGAAGAAGTAGGTCGGTGGAGCTGCGAGGGGCCCACGAGGGTGGGGGACGCGCCTAGGGGGGCAGGCGCGCCTCCCTACCTTGTGGCCTCCTCGCTCCTTTCTTGACGTCTAATTCAAGTCCTGTGGATCATGTTTGTTTCCAAAAATAACTCTTCCAAAGGTTTCATTTCGTTTGGATTCCGTTTGATATTCCTTTTCTGCGAAACACTGAAATAGGCAAAAAAACAACAATTTGCACTGGGCCTTGGGTTAGTAGGTTAGTCCCAAAAATAATATAAAAGTGTATAATAAATCCCATTAAACATCCAAAACAGATAATGTAATAGCATGGAACAATAAAAAATTATAGATACATTGGAGACGTATCACGAGCCATCAGGTGTACTTCGTCGCACCTGGCGCCGCCCCTTACCCGACCCTCCCTGTAGCGCTGGCCACGGGCGGCTACGGTGTCACCCCCGCGTCTCCCTATGGTGGGTTCTACCCACCCTAGGTGCCAACGCCGTGGGGTCCCGCCCTGCTCGCCGCCCTACACTCGGCTCCGTCACCTTGGAACTATGGTGGCGGCGGTGACTGGTACATGGACTCGGGTGCCACTGCTCACATGACTGCTCATCCCGGTAACCTCACGTCTTGCACTCTCGTTCATACTCCCACTTGCATCACCGTTGGTAACGGTTCCTCTCTACCATTACACATATCGGTCATATGTCGTTTCCTTCCACTTCTACCCATATTAACATGTCTAATGTTCTCGTCTCTCCGGAATTAGTTACCAACCTTGTCTCTCTTCGTCCCTTACTCGTGAGATCCCTATTACTGTTGAATTTGATGATGTTGGCTTTTCTGTGAAGGAAGCCCGTACACGGATGGTACTCCACCGATGTGATAGTCCGGACGAGCTCTACCCGGTGCATCCTTCCACCGCCACCACCGAGGGAGTCCTGGACTAAGGGGTCCTCGGACATCCGGCCTGATATCCATGGGCCAGACTGATGGGCTGTGAAGATCGAAGACCATACTCATGTTCGGATTGGACTCTGCTTGGCTTGGAAGGCAAGCTTGGCGATCGAAGATTCCCTTTTATGTAATCGACTCCATGTAAACCCTAGATCCCCTCGGTGTCTATATAAACCGAAGGGGATAGTCCGGAAAGGACAACGCATATACTCATTACCATACCCACATAGGCTAGACTTCTAGGGTTTAGCCATACGATCTCGTGGTAGATCAACTCTTGTAATATTCATATTCATCAAGATCAATCAAGCAGGAAGTAGGGTATTACCTCCATAGAGAGGGCTCGAACCTGGGTAAACATTGTGTCCCCCGTCCTTTGTTACCATCGATCCTAGACGCACAGTTCGGGACCCCCTACCCGATATCTGCCGGTTTTGACAACGACATTGGTGCTTTCATTGAGAGTTCCACTATGCCATCGGCAGAAGGCTCGATGGCCCCTTCGATCATCAATAATGACGCTGTCGAAGGAGGAACCTTCCTCCCCGGACAGATCTTCGTATTCGGCGACTTCGTACTGCGGGCCAACTTGCTTGGCCATCTGGAGCAGATCAACAGCTACGCCCCTGGCCATCAGGTCAGATTCAGGAGCTTAAATTATGTCACGGACATCCATGGAGATTTGATATTCGACGGATTCGAGACCACGGCAGCCGCTCCCCATTGCTTCAATGAACATGGCTTAGACCTATCATCGGGTAGCACCCAGGAGATAGCTCCTGTCGCAGGTCCGGCTTTAAATCCGGAGCAGATCAAATCGCCCGAAGATGGGAAGCTTGACTCCATCACAGGGGCTACCGATCCCGCGGCGTTGGAGCCGCACGCAGATTCCACTTCCTACGGTATCTGCATCAACGAAACCCTAGACTCGCCTCTGATGTCGAACTCCGAACCCTGCGAGCCCGCATATTCCGAACTCGATCGGTTATCGATCTTCAAGTTCAGCGCCGTAGATGTCTTCCAACACACGCCCATGGGTGACATACTAAACTCTCTAAAAAAACCTACCCCTGGCAAACGACCATAGTTCGTTCGGTTCGAACTTTCAGCGGATGATGGAGAATTTTGTTTCCCACCCGCCACCCAGCTCGTAGCCACTGTTGAAGACCTAACCAACACGCCCGGCCCTTGCCCCGAAGACATCAACGGTTTGGACGACGATGAGGGGCAAGGCTAGAGCTTATTACCCGTTCGACAGGGGAAGACCACTTCCTGGTATGACATGTGTATGAAAGACACACCTTACGGCGCTCTCGACGATGATAAGGAGAATCCGGCCGAGAATAAACCGCCTGGTACACGGCCTGGAAACCGGCACCCTAGGCCACATCACCCAAGAGAAAACACTGCCAACACCAGAGAAGACGACACCACGGACAACAAAGACCCTGCTGAGGTAGAATCCGAGCAAGATGAACAGGAAGGCAGGCAGGACAGCTCTGATGAATAGACCACATACAGGGACTCGGAGGATAGCAATTATCTCCCACCCTTCAAGGAAGAGGAGATCCTCGGCGACGAAGACTTTATCATGCCCAAGGAACCTCTCGAGCAGGAGCGCTTTAAACGACAGCTTATAGCCACTGCAAGGAGCCTAAGAAAGAAGCAGCTGCAGCTTCAAGCAAGCCAAGATTTGCTCGATGATAGATGGACCGAGGTCTTGGCCGCCGAAGAACACGGCCTTAGCAGCCCAGTCAAAAGCCACCCAAAGGATAGGTGGCTCCCTCAATACGATGGCAGGGCGATGGAGCCCATACCACCATCGAATAATGCGGCGGGCCGACCACAGTTCGGTCCAGTCAAAGCAGCATCCCAAGCAGAGCACCATACCAACCCATCTGGCCATCAAAACAAAACAGCTCGGAGGAATACCCGCGATATCAATCAATACACTGAGGGTAGAGCAGGATGTACACGATCGACGTATAGATCACGAAGATATATCCCGACCGACGATGATCGCCTATTCGGACGCTATAAAGCCGACCATGCCCGGGCCGTACACCGTAAACGAAACCTGCCAGAGGTGCTTCATAGTGTGGCCCAACATAGAGGAGCTGCACACCCTCTCTGCTTCACTAACGAAGTAATGGAGCACGAATTCCCAGACGGGTTTAAACCCATCAACATCGAATCATACGATGGAACAACAGATCCCGCGGTATGGATCGAGGATTATCTCCTTCATATTCACATGGCCCATGTAGACAACCTCCACGCCATTAAATACCTACCTCTCAAGCTTAAAGGCTAGCTCGATACTGGCTAAACAGTTTGCCAGAAAATCCCATCGGCAACTGGGAAGATTTGGAAGATGCCTTTTGAGGCAATTTCCAGGGAACATATGTCCGACCATTATATGCCGATGACTTAAGTCACATTTTCCAAGAGGCCGGCGAGTTAGCCATGGAGCTCTGGACCAGGTTCTTAGTCAAAAAGAACCAAATTGTTGACTGTCCGGACACAGAAGCCCTTGCGGCCTTCAGACACGGCGTCCGGGACGAATGGCTAGCGCGTCACCTCGGCCAAGAAGGACCCAAATCCATGGCAGCCCTTACCGCTCTAATGACCCGCTTCTGCGCGGGAGAAGACAACTGGCTAGCTCATAAAAATAACGACGCCAGCAACCCGGGCACCTCTGATATCCGAGATGGCAACGGCAAGCCACGACGAACCAAACACAACAGTCGCAATAATATACGCGACACAACGGTGAACGCCAGATTTCACAATCTGAAGCCCGGTCAACGGAAGAAGCCACTAAAGGCAAACCAGGATGGACCATCCACCCTCGACAGGATATTGGACCGACCTTGTCAGATTCACGGTCAACCTGATATGCCAGCTAATCATACCAACCGAAAATGTTGGGTCTTCAAGCAGGCAGGCAAGCTTAATGCTGATCACAAGGGGAGGAGGCCACCAGGTGATAAAGACGACGGATCAGCTCGCCAGCAGAACGCCAGGGGCTAGAAACAGTTTCCCTCCGACGTTTGACTACTCCGGGAACACGAATAGCAGTCCGTCTTCCGCCACCCACATACTGTACTGGCAAGATTTTCACCACGCGCACATCACTACGCACTCAAGATACCATGGGCATCGGCGGAAGCATAATACGGACAACCCTGCAAGCATTCTCGTAACATTTTCTATCTGCTTACTTTATTTTTTTTGTATCATTCCTAAATAACAGGTGACCAGCCAGACAACATCTACAACAGACTCTATCGGAGTCCGGATCCGTACGCTCACCTAAGGGGCTACTTCCGTTAAGGATTCCCCTCCCCGAGGCCAGGCGATGCAGACGTGCAACAGGAGGTCCAAAATAATATTTTGTGGACCATACTCTTTATTCCGAGCCTGTAATATGCTCTTCTTCCAATGATCCCGACCCCGAGCATGTCAAATAGCCGGGTTCACGGTTCCCTTTTTATTATTATCATATATATACATAAATTTACCATTGGCACATCGCTCCGTTCTCAGTAAGTCTCATCCGAACCAATCTTTTATACTCTTTCAACAATAGGTACGGCCTTAACGGCTGCTCCGCAGATACACCTCAGCATACTCTGCCAGGGGCTCGGCATGGGAACGAATGAGCTGCCAGTAAAAGTCCGAACAACTCTATAGCGTACTTCGGCGTCGCAAGTTTGGCCTTATATGCATCAGCTCCGAATCATTGTCTTGGGTCAATAGTTGGGTTGCCCGGCTCCTGTGTTTGCTACCCTACGTTCCGCCCTATCGGCTAGGGTAGTAAAAGGAGAACTACTGCGATTGTGCCCTGGCCTAGACCGGGTGAGCACCTCAGTAGAGAAAGCCGAAAACTGACTATCATGATGCGGCGAGAGCTGGTCAACCACTTGACGACTTGTTGGAATCCTTAGTGATTCTCCGTGTAACACAAATGATCTTTTTCAGATTAGATATGCAAGGCACCACACGCTGCATACACACCAGGGGCTATGTCGTAGCCCCACCATGAAACTCTTATGGTTAAGTGAAAGTGTTAACGCATTATAGTCCGATTGCCTGGTTCACCGCATTATCACCTCCTTCATGGACCAAGACGTTGGATAAAGAGTGATTAAATGCTTTTCCGAACACCCCCGTACTTCCTACGAGGGGGCTGAAGCCGACGACTGGAAAACTTTCAGATTATATTAAAACAACCGCACAGGAGGAATTCAAGCTTTCGAGCAAAATACAAATAGATTAACTATAAAGTTGTCTTTTATAATCATCATACACCTCATTCGAACATTATGCTTTTCGAGCATTGACCCTCTATCAAGTGGGCGGCCTCCAGGACGTCTCCAAAATAACGCTCCGGTTCCGGATGGTCCTTGCCATCAGGCGGACCCTTCGTTGCGATGTCGATGGCCTTCATCTTTCCCCAGAATGTCTTGACTCATGCAAGGGCCATCCGCACACCTTCAACGCACGCTGATTGCTTCACAACATTGATTCGCGACACCGCATCGACAAGTTTCTGCACCAAACCGAAATAGCTACTCGGAACAGGTTCGGTTGGCCACAGCCGGATTATAACATCCTTCATGGCAGCGCCGGATACCCTATGAAGTTCAGCCCATTGGGACATTTGTTCATTAAGCAGCAGCGGGCGCTTCGACGCACCGAACTGTGACCAAAAAAGCTTCTCCGTGGCATATCCAACTCGTGTTTGGTAATACCGCGCTGCATCGGAAGAACTCTTCGGCAAGTTCAAATATTCGTCCGAAGAACTCCACACTTTGTTCAGCTGAGCATAGTCCGGGTCGTTGGATTTAATCTGCAGTAGAAAACGCTTTCCAGCCACTATCTCTTTCGCCTGCCGAACCTCCTCACGGAGTGCTGTGGACTCTGATCGCGCTTCTCTTGCCTCCTGTCGGGCCTTGTCCAGTTCATCCGTTAAGGCTTCATTCTCCTTCTCAAGAATTTCGCAGCGGCCAGTGGCATTCTCCAAGCAAGTGTCATTGTGGATACCTTCTCCTCAACCTGGCATCGTGCAGCTTGTTCGGCTTTCAGTTCAACCAATGCCTCTGCAGCAGCAACATCACTCAACCGGGCCCGCTCATTGGCCCGGACTAGCATCGCCCAAAGAGCCTCAACGGCGGCAGCACCATCTGCATTTCATGCGCATTTCATATAAAGCTCTTTCCTGCGTCAAGCACACTGGTGTAAAGAATGCTCGAAATACATCAAGACGCCTGTTGATCAACGCAATGTCATCCTCTGCAATATCCAGCTTTTGCTGGAGTTCGGACACTTCCGTATTCCAGGCAGCCACAGGAGGGGCAGCAGCCTGTATTTCAAATTAAACCAAGGTTAATACCTGAGCATATCTCTTTGATCCTCCGATCGCTTCCTTCGGAAGACAGTCCAATTCTCAGGGGCTACTGCATATACAACAGGTGCATTCTGTCAATAAAATTTAATTGACAAAACTACATCACAAACCTCAAAACCTCGTAGAAGGCTCGTAAAAGACTCGTTCAATCCACTCTTCGCGGATAAAATCCAATCCTTTTAACCACCGTAGCCATCAAAGTACGGTGCTCTTCTGAAAGGGATGCTCGTCGTAGCAAGTCCATCAGCTGCTCCGGCACCCTTGGGTCTTCGGAAACCACCGCCGAAGTATGGCCTTCCCGTGAAGGATCCCGCTTACTTACCTCCAGAATCGTGTCCGGCTGTAAACCGGATGGTTCGGGGACTCCAGTCTTGATCCCGGAACCCCGAGTGACAGAGGCGCCGCCTTCAGGTAACGCCTTCTCTGTTTCTTGTACCACTTGGTGTTCAGGAGGAGCCCTTCGGGACAATACCTTGGTATCATCCCCCCTATCGGGCAATGGGGCCAGAGAAGGCGTATCACTCTCCATCATCTCCGGAAGAAGATCTCCCGAGGAGGAGAATGATTGAGAAGCACCAGGCTTTAACCTGCGTGGATGAACATATATCAGATGATTACTTCACTAATAGGAAAAGAATGAGGTGCCCCAGCCACGCTTACGTTTTGCCGCGAGGTTCGTCCTCGTCATCATTCGCCCGGCCGTGTGAAACATAAACGTTGACGCCCGCTGCCGGGTCGTCCCTTTATATACAAAGGTTGACGCCCGCTGGTTTACAGAGTCCCGAGGCCGGATCATAAACGTGTTCGGCTCGGTCTCTAACCTTCCTATCTTACAATGCAAGTTACACGGGAAAGTCGGTTTACATCTACAGGCCTTAACTCGCTTTTGGGCCTTGGGCCTTTGTAAAGTGCCACCATCCTTACGTCTTCACGGGCTTCTAATCTTCATGGAGTTAATCCGGCTACTCCTGGCTGGTTTACATCCCGTAGTAATATCCCCAACATTAGGCCCCGGATTGATTTGAACTTGTTCATGTCAATCTTCAACACTTAGAAAAAATCCTCCTTTGCATCTTCTCCTTGATCTTGTAAACCGCCGTGAAGTCATACTCCAGGATCATGTTAAATCGCCATGATGTCACCTTGTTATTTAAAAATGATACATCTCACCTTCAGTTAATGAACCCCCGACAATCGAGGCGACCGCTCCTGCTAGGTATCCAATATTCAGGCTCCTCGATTCTCGTGCGTGTCACCTCCCCCTTTACCTTATAAATAGGGCCAAGTGTCATTTCCTTTTTTTCCCTCCGTCTCCTTGCTTCTTCTTCCTCCTTGCGACACCCCTGCACCCGAGCGCCACCGCCGTCGCCGATCTTCGCTTTCGCCTCTCCATTGGCCGCTGCATCGACCTGGTTGCACCAGAGAGCTGCGGCGTACCTCCGCTGCTTCAACAGCCGCTGTAAGTCCTTCCCTTTCCTCCTCTGTAGATCTACCTAGGGTTTCAGTGTTCATCGAAGTTCATCAAAGTTCCGGTACTGTTCTTCCCTATTCCTCCTTAGTCCATGGATAAAAACCTCAAACTTGATGTATTCCGTGTAGTAGCTATAGCATTCCTTATCTTCTGCTATCACAACAAACCCTTATGCGCATAAAAACTGATCTGGACCTTTGTGAACCGCTTCGGGACCAACCTTTCTAGGTCTAAATCTATTTGCTTTTCCTGTCTTATGGTAGATCCAAAATTTCCATGTAATCTTGTGAAACCTGTTTTACCTTACTTAGTCATTCTTGCCTTAGATCTGTATCTTTATCACATAGGCGGTTTACCTTTGTAGAAAGCAATCTATCACATACCATTAGTCCCCTTGTAAACCGGCAATCCCTTTATCTCCGTTGTCATACTCCGGTTTAATAATATGTGTATATCTCTTTTTCCACTTATTGCCTTGTCATTCATAATTATATCATCCTCCAGTTTACCAATCTTACATACTTGAATTCCTTTGTTCTGTTGCACCTTATGCATCACTATGAATGAATTGTTAAACCGACATTTCTTTCCAGTCTTTCACTTGCAATGGCCAAGCAGTTTTATTCCTGCAACTGGGCTCCCTCCCGGGTCACAGAGGAGCAACTGAACGGAATGGTTAAGATCGGCACCTTACCAAAGAAGAATGAGATCCGTTGGCGAGTTCCTGGGCCGGAAAATCCTCCCACCCCTAAGCAGGGTGAGGTAGTGGTGTTTGTTGATCACATAGGCCGTGGTTTCAAACCACCCGGGTCAAAGTTTTTCCGGGATGTGCTTGCCAGCTTTCAACTCCACCCTCAAGATATTGGACCCAACTTGGTATCCAATATATGCAACTTTCAAGTTTTCTGTGAAGTGTACCTACAAGAAGAGCCAACTGTGGAGCTGTTCCGGGATTTCTTCCATCTGAACCAGCGCACTGAATTTGTAGACGGACCCAATACTGAACTTGGTGGCGTCTCCATTCAAAAAAGAAAAGAGGTTGAATTTCCTCATGCCAAGCTGCAGTCACCCCAAAGAGTGGAATCAAACTTGGTTCTACTGTAAACACACCTCCCTTGAAGACGAGAATCCTCTGCCGGGTTACTGTGCCCACTAGCTTGCCAATACTCATCCAATTCCACAACGCCTAAGTGCCCAGGAACAGGCCCCGTACGCACCTCAACTCGCCAAGCTGAGAGCCTTCTTAGCCAACGGTTTAACAGGTGTAGACTTTGTCCGTTGTTGGATATCTTGGAGCATCTTGCCATTAAGTCGCCGCTCCGGCTTAATGTGCGAGTATACTGGTGAAGTAGAAGACTCCCAACGTCATATCAATATTCAGCTAACAGATGAAGAAGTTACTGAAGCTGTCAAGAAAATATTGAACGAGTCGGAAGCTGTCTGCCGCCAAACCGAATTAGACCCTTTTTACACGAAAAACAAACCGCCAGCTGTAAGCATTGTTCTTCCCTTTACACTTGATACCTTTATACTGTCCAATCTCTGAATACCCTTCTGCTTATTTTTAAACAGGGTGATGATCCATTCTGGAAGAAGAAGCCTCAAGAGAAAGCGGCAAAGCCTTCCCGTCCTAAAACAAAAGCCGTCAAGAAAACTACAAAGCGGAAGGCACCTGAACGCATCTGTATGGAACTGGATGACGACCCGGATGAACCGGAAGTTGAGGTAGAACTTGATTCATTTGGTTCACTTTTCATGCATCTCATTGACAATGATACTTATCAGGAGGACGTTGAGGGCAGCCAAGCTGACGATGCAGAGGTAATTATCCTTTCCTCCGGTTCAGACTCTATGTCAACACAAAAAATCCTTCAAGCGGTCCGGAAAGAAAGCTTTTCTCATCCTCTTGCTCACTTGGATCCAACATTTCTTTTGAAGACGCAACAGCATGAGACTCGCCGCACAACCCGACACATCAGCCAAAAGGTCACTTCAGCCGGTTTACCAGACACCCTGGTTCGAAAGTGCCGATCTGAGGTCTCACCCACTTCTGACACCTCTTATCCCAAGGCAAGCTATTTCTGACAACCTCTTAATCCGTCCGATTCGAATTATCAGGTGACACCTCCTTCATCCTCTGGCGAGTCAACAACGACCCAACTTCCTCCTCTCAAAACTGTAGCTGGGTAAGTACCTCAACCCCTTCTTTTGACATTTTCATAGTTTATATGCTATGCTTAACTTTCCCATCTTATTCTGTTTTAGAGCCAAAGCCAGACCCAACAAAAAGGCTCGGGTGAACAATCCGCCCGAAGACCAGGTGGTCATTGAACCGGAGCAAACGGTTGAACCGGAGGGTCCAAATCCTGAAGCTACCTTTGATGAACCACCCCCTCAAGATCACATTACTGATGAACAACCAGAAGTTGACACTGTTGTGCCTGATGATGAACCGACAGATCCAATCCAGGCTGATGATAAATCTTCTAGTACGGTGAGAGCTACTAACACCCCATCAACTCCAGAAAAGACTGCTGGAGACAAAGAAGGCGAAGTTATCATTACTAGTATTGGTCACACCTCCCCTAGCCATCCTGTAATTTTGGCCAAACATAGTGCCAAGGAAGAACGTGCTGCCATGGAAAAAGGCAAATGGAGCACCGACTTCTCAAGCTATGCCCATCTCAGCGCTCAAGAACTCCACTCTGGTTTTCGAAACCGTCTGCACTCAAACAGTGATTATGAAGCCGGTTTGGTGAACTTGATGAAGGAGCGCTATGAGGTATTTTCATCACTTCCCCTTTCGTAAATCCAATTTGTAAATATCAACTCAAGTAGCCCCCAAGGGCTGGTTTATGATAACAATCATAAATCGGGTATTTGTAATGTCTTAATCCTTGCATGCTGATCCTCCATATGTCAAGTGATCTTTGGAAATAAACCGGTACTTTATCATTGTATTCCTGTAGTTTTCATCGGTGTAGCCCCCAAGGGCCGGTTTATCTTTCCAAGGTAAATCAGGTCTTGAATCAATGCGTCAACTTTGAACAGATGTACATTAGCCCCCAAGTGCTAAGGATAATGCTTGCATTGTACTTGAGACTTGTGAAAAATATGTTGATGATAGAGCAAATAGGCATTAGCCCCCAAGTACAAAGTGCATAACTCGTTATACACTTGGTACTTCATAACCTATTTTGATGATATATCTCACCTTTGTAGGCTGAGCTGAGTAAAAAGGAGGCTCAAACCATGGATCTTCAAGAGAATGTTAAATCTTAGCAAGCAGAGGCTTCCAAATCCAAAGAAGAGTTGACCAATGCCCTAGCAGCTATGGAGAAACTAAAACAAACCTTTAACAAAGAGCGTGCAGACTAGGAGACAAAAAAGGCCGGTTTAACAAAGAAGGCCGAGGAAGTAGAGGCAGCCCTGAAGCCGGTGGTTGAAGGACTGACCGGCTTAAAGCGGCAGATTAACGCCATGACTTCAGCTGTGTTTGGTAAGTACCCTCTCATGCAGTTTGTCTAATTCATACTATCTTATCAATGACCGGTTTACTGATGTTTAACCATGACAGGGACCCGCATTGCTCATCTGGGCTCTGACATGCGGATGAAGCTTAAAGCGGCCTATACCTTGATACAACAGCTGTTCTCTGGATCCCAACGAGCCATTTGCACTATAGCTTATAACAAGCCTCCGCCATTGCTGATAAAAGAAACTATCAAAAAGCTGGCCATGTGATACGTCCATTTTGCATCATGCTTTTATATCGATATTTATCGCATTATGGACTGTTATTTCACTTTATGTCAAAATACTTATGGCTATTCTCTCTTATTTTACAAGGTTTACATAAAGAGGGAGAATGCCGGTAGCTGGAATTCTGGGCTGGAAAAGGAGCAAATATTAGAGACATATTCTGCGCAACTCCAAAAGTCCTGAAACTCCACGGAACTTCTTAAAATAAATAAAGAAAAATCCTCGCCAAAGATGAAGGTCAGGGGCCCACACCTTGCTCACGAGGGTGGGGGCGCGCCCCCTACCTCGTGGGCCCCCTTGTGGGTCTCCGACGTCCATCTTCTCCTATATGAAGTCTTTCGATGAGAAAAAATAAGAAGCAACCTTTCGGGACGAGACTCCGCCGCCACGAGGCGGAACCGAGGCGGAACCAATCTAGAGCTCCGGTAGAGCTGTTCTGCTGGGGAAACTTCCCTCCGGGAGGGGGAAATCATCACCATAATCATCACCAACGCTCCTCTCATCGGGAGAGGGCAATCTCCATCAACATCTTCACCAACACCATCTCATCTCCAAACCCTAGTTCATCTCTTGTATCCAATTCTTGTCTCAAAGTCCGGGATTGGTGCTAGTAGGTTGCTAGTAGTGTTGATCACTCCTTGTAGTTGATGCTAGTTGGTTTATTTGGTGGAAGATCATATGTTCAGATCCTTTATGCATATTATTACCCCTATGATTATGAACATGAATATGCTTTGTGAGTAATTACGTTTGTTCCTGAGGACAAGGGAGAAGTCTTGCTATTAGTAGTCATGTGAATTTGGTATTCATTTGATATTTTGAGAAGATGTATGTTGTCTAGCCTCTAGTGGTGTTATGTGAACGTCGACTACATAACACTTCACCATTATTTGGGCCTAGAGGAAGGCATTGGGAAGTAATAAGTAGATGGTCGGTTGCTAGAGTGATAGAAGCTTAAACCCTAGTTTATGCGTTGCTTCGTAAGGGGCTGATTTGGATCCATATGTTTCATGCTATGGTTAGGTTTACCTTAATACTTTTGTTGTAGTTGCGGATGCTTGCAATAGAGGTTAATCATAAGTGGGATGCTTGTTCAAGTAAGAACAACACCCAAGCACCGGTCCACCCACATATCAAATTATCAAAGTATCGAATGCTAATCATATGAACGTGACGAAAACTAGCTTGACGATATTCCCATGTGTCCTCGGGAGCGCTTTTCCTATTATAAGAGTTTGTTCCGGCTTGTCCTTTGCTACAAAAGGATTGGGCCACCTTGCTGCACTTTATTTTCTTTTGTTACTTGTCGCTCGTTACAATTTATCCCGTTACAAAACTATCTGTTACCACTTGTTTCCGTACTTGCAGAGAATACCTTGCTGAAAACCCCTTATCATTTCCTTCTGCTCCTCGTTGGGTTCAACACTCTTACATATCGAAAGGACTACGATAGATCCCCTATACTTGTGGGTCATCAAGACTCTTTTCTGGCGCCATTGCCGGGGAGTGTAGCGCCTTTGGTAAGTGGAATTTGGTAAGGAAAAATTTATATAGTGTGCTGAAATTTACTGTCACTTGTTACTATGGAAAATAATTCTCTGAGGGGCTTGTTCGGGGTATCTTCACCCTGTCCACTAGAGCAAAGAGTTGATCCTAAACCTACTGAACCTATTAATGAAACTACTTTTGAATTTCATGTGGCTATGATGGAAAAACTGCTAGCTAATCCTTTTACAGGAGATGGAACAAAACATCCTGATAAGAACTTAATATATGTGGATGAAGTTTGTGGATTATTTAAGCTTGCAGGTATACCCGATGATGTTGCCAAGAAGAAGGTCTTCCCTTTATCTTTGAAGGGAGACGCATTGATATGGTATAGGCTATGTGATGATATGAGATCGTGGGACTATAAAAGATTGAAGCTCGAATTTCATCAAAAGTATTACCCTATGCATCTTGTTCATCGTGATCGCAATTATATATATAATTTCTGGCCTCGCGAAGGAGAAAGCATCGCTCAAGCTTGGGGGAGGCTTAAATCAATGTTATATTCATGCCCCAATCATGAGCTCCAGAGAGAAATAATGATGCAAAGTTTTTATACTTGGCTTTTTGAAAACAATCGCAACATGCTCGATACTTCTTGTGCTGGCTCTTTTATGATGAAGACTATTGAATTCAGATGGAATTTATTGGATAGAATTAAACGCAACTCTGAAGATTGGGACCTCGAAGAAGGTAAGGAGTCAGGTATGACACCTAAGTTTGATTGTGTTACATCTTTTATGGATACCAATATTTTCCGTAAGTTTAGCACTAAATATGGACTTGATTCTGAGATAGTAGCTTCTATCTGTGAATCTTTTGCTACCTATGTTGATCTCCCTAAGGAGAAGTGGTTTAAATATCATCCTCCCATAGAAGTTAAAGTAGTTGCACCTATTAAAGTTGAAGAAAAGACTGTCACTTATAATGATCCTATTGTTCCTACTTCTTATATTGAGAAACCATCTTTCCCTGTTAGAATAAAGGATCATGCTAAAGCTTCAACTGTTGTTCGTAAAAGCAATATTAGAACTTATACACCTCCTGAGCAAGTTAAAGTAGAACCTAATATTGCTATTGTTAAAGATCTCTTGTCTGATAATATTGATGGGCATGTTATTCAGTTCGAAGGTGAAACTACTAGAATTGCTAAACCGTGTGATAAGGATAAACATAGACCTGTGGTAGGCGTGCCTGTTATTTCTGTTAAAATAGGAGATCATTGTTATCATGGCTTATGTGACATGGGTGCTAGTGCTAGTGTTATACCTCATGACTTATACAAAGAAATTAAGAATGAAATTGCACCTGCTGAGTTAGAAGATATTGATGTTACTATTAAACTTGCTAATAGAGATACTATTGCACCAATTGGAATTGTTAGAGATGTTGAAGTCTTGTGTGGGAAAACTAAATATCCTGCTGATTTTCTTGTTCTTATTTCTCCACAAGATAGCTTTTGTCCCATTATATTTGGTAGACCCTTCTTAAATACCGTCAATGCTACCATAGACTACACTAAGAATATTGTTACTGTTGGTTTGGATGATATGGTTCATGAGTTTAATTTCTCTAAATTTAGTAAACAACATCGTGAGGAAGAATTACCTAGTAAGGATGAAATTATTGGTCTTGCTTCTATTGCCGTACCTCCTAGTGATCCTTTAGAACACTATTTGCTAGACCATGAAAATGATATGTTCATGAATGAAAGAAGGGAAATAGATGAAGTATTCTTTAAACAGGAACCTATTCTGCAACACAATTTGCCTATTGAAATTTTAGGAGATCCTCCTCCACCCAAGGGTGATCCCGTGTTTGAGCTTAGACCGTTGCCTGATAATCTTAAATATGCTTATCTTGATGAAAAGAAGATATATCCTGTTATTATTAGTGCTAACCTTTCAGAGCATGAAGAAGAAAGATTATTGAAAACTTTGAAGAAGCATCGTGCTGCTATTGGATATACTCTTGATGATCTTAAGGGCATTAGCCCCACTCTATGTCAACATAAAATAAATTTGGAAGCAGATGCCAAACCAGTTCGTGATCCTCAACGACGTCTGAATCCTAAAATGAAAGAAGTGGTAAGAAAAGAAATACTTAAGCTTCTGGAGGCAGGTATAATTTATCCTGTTGCTCATAGTGAGTGGGTAAGTCCTGTCCATTATGTCCCTAAGAAGGGAGGTATTACTGTTGTTCCTAATGATAAAGATGAATTGATTCGACAAAGAATTATCATAGGTTATAGGAAGGTAATTGATTTCCGCAAATTAAATAAAGCTACTAAGAAAGATCATTACCCCTTGCCTTTTATTGATCAAATGCTAGAAAGATTATGCAAACACACACATTATTGCTTTCTAGATGGTTATTTTGGTTTCTCTCAAATACCCGTGTCGGCTAAAGATCAATCAAAGACTACTTTTACTTGCCCTTTTGGTACTTTTGCTTATAGACGTATGCCTTTTGGTTTATGTAATGCACCTGCTACCTTTCAAAGATGCATGATGGCTATATTCTCTGACTTTTGTGAAAAGATTTGTGAGGTTTTCATGGACGACTTTTCGGTCTATGGTTCCTCTTTTGACGATTGCTTGAGCAATCTTGATCGAGTTTTGCAGAGATGTGAAGAAACTAATCTTGTCTTGAATTGGGAAAAGTGTCACTTTATGGTTAATGAAGGTATTGTCTTGGGGCACAAAGTTTCTGAAAGAGGTATTGAAGTTGATAAAGCCAAAGTTGATGCTATTGAAAAGATGCCATGTCCCAAGGACATCAAAGGTATAAGAAGTTTCCTTGGTCACGCCAGATTTAACAGGAGGTTCATTAAGGACTTCTCAAAAATTTCTCGGCCTCTGACTAATTTATTGCAAAAAGATATACCATTTGTCTTTGATGATGATTATGTAGAAGCATTTGAAATACTTAAGAAAGCATTAGTCTCTGCACCTATTGTTCAACCACCTGATTGGAATTTACCCTTTGAAATTATGTGTGATGCTAGTGATTATGCTGTAGGTGCTGTTCTAGGGCAAAGAGTTGATAAGAAATTAAATGTTATTCATTATGCTAGTAAGACTCTAGACAATGCTCAAAGAAATTATGCTACTACTGAAAAAGAGCTTTTAGCAGTTGTATTCGCTTATGATAAGTTCAGACCTTATATTGTTGATTCTAAAGTAACTATTCACACTGATCATGCTGCTATAAAATACCTTATGGAAAAGAAAGATGCTAAACCTAGACTTATTAGATGGGTTCTCTTGCTACAAGAATTTGATTTGCATATTGTTGATAGAAAGGGAGCTGAGAACCCCGTTGCAGACAACTTGTCTAGGTTAGAAAATATTCTTGATGACCCACTACCTATTAATGATGACTTTCTTGATAAACAATTAAATGTTATAAGTACTTCTCGTAGTACTCCATGGTATGCTGATTATGCTAATTCTATTGTTGCTAAGTTTATACCACCTAGCTTCACATACCAGCAAAAGAAAAAAATTCTTCTATGACTTGAGACATTACTTTTGGGATGACCCACATCTTTATAAAGAAGGAGTAGATGGTGTTATTACACGTTGTGTACCTAAGCATGAACAGGAATAGATCCTACACAAGTGTCATTCCGAGTCTTATGGAGGACACCACACTGGAGATAGAACTGCACATAAGGTATTGCAATCTGGTTTTTATTGGCCTACTCTCTTCAAGGATGCCCGTAAGTTTGTCTTGTCATGTGATGAATGTCAAAGAATTGGTAATATTAGTAGACGTCAAGAAATGCCTATGAATTATTCTCTTGTTATTGAACCGTTTGATGTTTGGGGCTTTGATTATATGGGACCTTTTCCTGCCTCTAATGGATACACACATATTTTAGTTGCTGTTGATTACGTTACTAAGTGGGTAGAAGCTATTCCAACTAGTAGTGCTGATCATAACACTTCTATCAAAATGCTTAAGGAAGTTATTTTTCCGAGGTTTGGAGTCCCTAGATATTTAATGACTGATGGTGGTTCACACTTTATTCATGGTGCTTTTCGTAAAATGCTTGCTAAATATGATGTTAATCATAGAATTGCATCTCCTTATCACCCACAGTCTAGTGGTCAAGTAGAGTTGAGCAATAGAGAGCTCAAATTAATTTTGCAAAAGACTGTTAATAGGTCTAGAAAGAATTGGTCTAAGAAACTTGATGATGCATTATGGGCATATAGAACTGCATACAAAAATCCTATGGGTATGTCTCCATATAAAATGGTATATGGAAAAGCATGTCACTTACCTCTCGAACTAGAACATAAGGCATATTGGGCTATTAAGGAGCTCAACTATGATTTCAAACTTGCCGGTGAGAAGAGGTTATTTGATATTAGCTCACTTGATGAATGGAGAACCCAAGCATATGAAAATGCCAAGTTATTTAAAGAAAAAGTTAAAAGATGGCATGACAAAAGGATACAAAAGCGTGAGTTTAATGTAGGTGATTATGTATTGCTATACAACTCTCATTTAAGATTTTTTGCAGGAAAACTTCTCTCTAAATGGGAAGGCCCCTATGTTGTCGAGGAGGTCTATCGTTCCGGTGCAATAAAAATCAACAACTTCGAAGGCATAAATCCGAAGGTGGTAAACGGTCAAAGAATCAAACATTATATCTCAGGTAATCCCATAAATGTTGAAACCAATATTATTGAAACCGTAACCCCGGAGGAATAAGGGACACTTTCCGGAATGTTTCAGACTCCAAAAGGGAATAGGTATGTGGTACGGTAAGTAAACTGACGCCAAAACAATTTCTAAGGAAATATTTCTCCGTTTTGGAATATTTAGAAAAATAGAAAAATAAGTAGCAGTCCGGGAAGGACACGAGGGCCCCACGAGGGTGGTGGGCGCGCCCTACCCCTCTGGGCGCGCCCCCTACCTCGTGAGCACCTCGTGTGCCTTCCGGACTTTGTTTTCCTGTACGTTACGTATTTTGGTCGGTAAAAATTCATTATATATTCCCCTAAAGGTTTTGACTCCCGTATCACGCAAAAATCTCCTGTTCTTGTTTCGAGCCGTTTTTCTGACAGATCTAGGTTATCATGACGGCCCCAAGCGCCTCCAAGGACAAGTTCTTTGAGAAGGTCATCAACCCTTACCTTGCGGAGGTGTTGCGACACCCTCAAACCATTGAGATGCGTGATGGGTTGCTGCACATCCGTGATGAAGAGGGACCAAAGGGGACCGGAAGCATGGAGATGAGGCTCGAAGCAGTGGAGCAACAAGTTTTCAATTTCCAAAGGATGGTGGAGCGTGGAATCAATGCTAGCCACATGATGCTCGTGGAGTTCACCAACAACTACAAGCCGGATGCCAAGAATACCGAGGAGGCCATCTTCAAGCTACATGAGAAGATCTAGCACCTCCAAGCCCAAGTCTATGACCTTCAAAACCAAAACTGTGAGTATGAATATAGATTCAAAAGAATGAGTTTGGCTGCAGATTTGAGGATTCCGTAGACTCGATCATCTTTCTATGATGGTGAACTTATGCCTTGGAAGATGGATAACAAGCCCGCATCATCAACAACACCTCCACCGTCTCCTCCAACAAAGAAGAATTGAGTATCTGTGTATGGGCACTCCCCTTGGCAACTGCCAAGCTTGGGGGAGGTGCCCCGGTATCGTATCACAATCACATCTCCTATCTTTACCGTTTTTCTTAGTTCGATCCAATTAGTAGTATCTTGATCTAGTAGAATAAAGTTTATGGCATGATCTAGTTTTGAGTTTTGTTTTATGATCTCTCTATGTAATCGAGTCTGTGAGTTATATATAATAAAGATCAGTGTTAAGTCAAGGGCCTGATTATTTTGCCATGATCTTAGGTGAATAAAAGAAAAGAGAAAAAGAATAAAAAGAAACAACAAGTTCATATTGATCTTATTGAGAGTAATGACTTCACATAGAAAGAGAATGATGATTAAAAGTTGTTGGGAGTTGGCAGACATAGCTTTGGTCATTGTTGCAATTAATAGGAAGTAATAAGGAAAGAGAGGTTTCACATATAGATATATTATCATTGACATCTTTTATGAATTGGAGCAGTCGTTAAAATATGACATGCTAAAGAGTTGATGTTGGACAAGGAAGACAACGTAATGAGTTATGTATTTCTTATATCTGAGATAAAGTATGTTGTCATGGATCCTCTAACTTGTTGAGCTTGCCTTTCCCCCTCATGCTAGCCAAATTCTTAGCACCAAGTAGAAATACTACTTGTGCTTCCAAAATGCCTAAACCAGTCTTGCCACGAGAGTCCACCATATCTACCAATGGATTGAGTAAGATCCTTCAAGTAAGTTGTCATCGGTGTAAAGCAATAAAAAATTGCTCTAAATATGTATGATTGATTGGTGTGGGAGAAAGAAGCTTTATACGATCTTGTGATGTGGAAGTAATAAAAGCGACAGATTGCATAATAAAGGTTCATATCACAAGGGGCAATATAAAGTGACGTTCTTTCGCATTGAGATTTTATATATCCAACCATAAAAGCGCATGGCAACCTCTGCTTCCCTTTGCAAAGGGCCTATCCTTTATTATTATCTTCTACCTTATGCAAGAGTCATGGTGATCTTCACCTTTTCTTTTTCATTTTATGCTTTGGCAAGCTCAGCATGTTGGAAAGAACATGATATATATATCTAATTAGATGTAGGGGAGCATGAACCATTATTGTTGACATTGCCCTTGAGGTAAAAGGTTGTGGGGCAAAACTATAAGCCCCTATCTTTCTCTATGTCCGATTAAAACTCCGTAACCACAGGTATTGCGTGAGTGTTAGCAATCATGAAGGACTAGATGATAGTTGAGTATGTGGACTTGCTTTTTAGCTCTGACATAGACTCTTTCCGATGTTATGATAAATTGAATTGCTTCAATGACTGAGATTATAGTTTGTCAGAGCCCAATAAGGTTTATGATTTATACTTTTGCATTGTGAATAGAGCATCACTTGAATATAAGTAATCATATGACAAAATCTATATATGTTGCTGTTATGAGAATAATCATGATGCCTTCCTGTCTGTATTTTATTTTTATCGATGCCTCTACCTCTAAACATGAGGACATATTTATTGTTATCGGCTTTTTGCTTAAGGACAAGCGAGGTCTAAGCATGGGGGAGTTGATATGTCCATTTTGCATCATGCTTTTATATCGATATTTATCGCATTATGGACTGTTATTTCACTTTATGTCACAATACTTATGGCTATTCTCTCTTATTTTACAAGGTTTACATAAAGAGGGAGAATGCCGACAGGTGGAATTCTGGGCTGGAAAAGGAGCAAATATTAGAGATCTATTCTGCGCAACTCCAAAAGTCCTGAAACTCCACGGAACATCTTAAAATAAATAAAGAAAAATCCTCACCAAAGATGAAGGCCAGGGGCCCACACCCTGCTCACGAGGGTGGGGGGCGCGCCCCCCTACCTCGTGGCCCCCCTGGTGGGTCTCCGACGTCCATCTTCTCCTATATGAAGTCTTTCGATGAGAAAAAAATAAGAAGCAACCTTTCGGGACGAGACTCCGCCGCCACGAGGCGGAACCAATCTAGAGCTCCGGCAGAGCTGTTCTGCCGGGGAAACTTCCCTCCGGGAGGGGGAAATCATCACCATCATCATCACCAACGCTCCTCTCATCGGGAGAGGGCAATCTCCATCAACATCTTCACCAGCACCATCTCATCTCCAAACCCTAGTTCATCTCTTGTATCCAATTCTTGTCTCAAAGTCCGGGATTGGTGCTAGTAGGTTGCTAGTAGTGTTGATCACTCCTTGTAGTTGATGCTAGTTGGTTTATTTGGTGGAAGATCATATGTTGAGATCCTTTATGCATATTATTACCCCTCTGATTATGAACATGAATATGCTTTGTGAGTAATTACGTTTGTTCCTGAGGACAAGGGAGAAGTCTTGCTATTAGTAGTCATATGAATTTGGTATTCGTTTGATATTTTGAGAAGATGTATGTTGTCTAGCCTCTAGTGGTGTTATGTGAACGTCGACTACATAACACTTCACCATTATTTGGGCCTAGAGGAAGGCATTGGTAAGTAATAAGTAGATGATGGGTTGCTAGAGTGACAGAAGCTTAAACCCTAGTTTATGTGTTGCTTCGTAAGGGGCTGATTTGGATCCATATGTTTCATGCTATGGTTAGGTTTACCTTAATACTTTTGTTGTAGTTGCAGATGCTTGCAATAGAGGTTAATCATAAGTGGGATGCTTGTTCAAGTAAGAACAGGACCCAAGCACCGGTCCACCCACATATCAAATTATCAAAGTATCGAACGCTAATCATATGAACGTGATGAAAACTAGCTTGACGATATTCCCATGTGTCCTCAGGAGCGCTTTTCCTATTATAAGAGTTTGTTCCGGCTTGTCCTTTGCTACAAAAGGATTGGGCCACCTTGCTGCACTTTATTTGCTTTTTTTACTTGTCGCTTGTTACAATTTATCCCGTCACAAAACTATCTGTTACCACTTGTTTGAGTACTTGCAGAGAATACCTTGCTGAAAACCGCTTATCATTTCCTTCTGCTCCTCGTTGGGTTTGACACTCTTACTTCTCGAAAGGACTATGATAGATCCCATATACTTGTGGGTCATCACCATGCTGCCTGCCCGGATCAACGAACTGAAGAGATCAGCCGCAAGGTCAGGCGCGCTGACCACGCTAATCCGGGCCAAGGCGTGGATTCTGGATCTTGAACCGGCAGATATCATCAAAGGCTATCCTGGTGTGAAAGAAGATGGCTCAGACTTCAATAACGACGATCTCCGAAGGCTCACAAAGGAGATGCGGCCGATAGCAAGCAAACTGGCGGAGGATACAGATCTATCTCATTTTCAACCGGTTTATGATGCTGAGGGAAAAAGACAGCCCGTGCTGATTCATAATGTTGAAGATCTTGTGCCGCCAATCCGTAAGCATACTTACGCTCCTGACATTGACCCCTCCAACCTTATCCATGAAGAGGCCATTTTTCAAGCTTTAACCGGAATCGATTGGTCAACGGTTGATTTCCAGCGTCTGGGGAGGGATGAAGAGAATGTGACCGCGCAAGATGACCCTCAATCGTCAAGCCGTCCCGATGAGGAATCCTAAACCGGTGGCCGGTTTAACAGCTGCAGTCTGCCACTCCTTTGAAAACACTTATTCAATTTGGGGTATTGAAAGCGCCTTGTAATAGGATGCATGAACACCTTATCTGCCATGCCATCGAGCATGTTTGTTTTGCTTGATATTGAAAACTTGTCCTGACTTTGGGATCTATTTATGCATAGTCCATTATGATTTGTGTTCCTGCATATAAGAACTTGAAAGTGTCCTAGTGGTTTACCACTGGACGGGTCATGATGCCCAAAAAATATATACATAACTTGGATGGATAACCAAGATTTGTATTAACCAGATATAAAATAAATGATACCTGTGATATATCTTCGTTGGCTGACCAACTATTGGTACAGCAGGAGTGAAAATACCCATCTGTAGGGTTGACGACTCCTTTCCCTCTTGACGGTTCATATAAAAACCATACCGGGTGATGATTACCACCGGATTGTTCGTGTAATGCTGGTGACCTGTAACCAAAACCGGACCGGAGCAATTTACTGCCGGTTTAGAACTGATCATGTACTGACAACTGAGCGTTGAAAGCCATGTCGGGTTGTAATAAACACCGGTTTGTCAGAAATATTCATAAATCCCTTATCAAAATATATTAAAAACAGCAAATCCAAAAGAAATGTACAAGGCTTTTCATGGGCTGCCAGGCCCTAAATCGAGGCTTTTCATGGGCTGCCAGGCCGCTGAGTTAAACCATTTTGCAAAGCCTTTTAAGATGGACCTCAATCTTTAACCAATCACCGTTTTAACTTTGACAAGTTCAGGGTCTATGAGATTGACTTGTCAAACGTTCAATGGGTCATACCAGGTTTACCTGGATGGAGTGGCTTACTTAAAGAGGCAGGATAACCCAGGGTTTTAGGTGAATACACCTGGCTTCCAAGCCTGGCTTGATATCCTATTACAAGGGTATAAGCTCGTTGTTCTTTGAAAAGCAAAGAGCCCCCAGGTAATATTTGAGCAATGCTCAGTGGTGACCTATGTTTGAGTTGTGCTTTATGCAACAGACTCTCTTTGGTTCCACATAATTTCCTTTTGGCATTTTTAAGCCTATCAAAAGGTGTAGCTATGGTGTAAATACAACCAAGCCCCCTAGTGATTTCCCTTTTTGGTTTTAAACCGATCAAGAGGTGTAGCTATGGTTCGGATACGACCAACCCCCCTAGTGATTTCCTTCATATCTGTGTGGCTTGATAGGCCGGATTAATAGAACTCCACTTTGTAAGTGGAAGCCCCCATGGAACCACACATGATGTAAAAAGAACAGAGACCCCGCTTTAACTGAGGCTCTAGTTTATTATATAATATATACATTGTCATAAATATGTACATAAGAAGAGCCTGTGGCTCAAGTATAGTAAGGCCGAAGAAGAGCTATATTCCATGGCTGCTGGGTCTCTTCCTTCGATTTGCGTGAGTCTTTGTGCTCTTGAACATCGATAAGGTAGTATGACCCGTTGTGCAGGTTTTTGCTGACCACAAAAGGTCCTTCCCAAGGTGGGGATAGCTTGTGCATATCAATTTCATCCTGGATGAGCCGGAGCACCAGATCTCCTTCTTGAAAGGTTCTCGTCTTAACCCGACGGCTGTGATAACATCGGAGATCTTGTTGATAAATCGCCAAACGTGCTGCTGCTAAATCACGCTCTTCATCTAACAGGTCCAGTGAGTCCTGACGTGCTTTATCATTCTCCGCTTCAACATAAGCCGCCACCCAGGGTGAGTCATGACGGATGTCACTAGGGAGAACCGCCTCTGCTTTGTAGACCATGAAGAAAGGGTAGACCTGTTTGGTGTGGTGTTGATACTCCATAAAATGGAAGGTAACTCCTCCACCCAACAACTCGGCGTCCGCTTTAAAGGAACCATAAGCCGGGGTTTGATACCTCTCAAAATTTCTTGATTTGCCCTCTCTGCTTGACCATTAGACTGGGGTGAGCCACTGATGCTACATCAAGCCGGATGTGCTCGCGTTGACAAAATTCCTCCATATCTCCTTTGGACAGATTAGTACCATTATCAGTTATAATGCTATGTGGAAAGCCAAACCGGAATATCACCTTTTTAATGAATTGAACCGTCGTGGCTGCATCACACTTACTGACTGGCTCTGCCTCTACCCACTTGGTAAACTTGTCAACCACTACTAACAGGTGGGTCTTTTTGTCCTTGGATCTCTTAAAGGGTCCAACCATATCGAGCCCCCAAGTTGCAAACGGCCAAGTAATTGGAATCATTCTCAACTCCTGAGCCGGAACATGAGCGCGGCGTGCAAATTTTTGACAACCGTCACACCTTTTGACTAAATCCTCAACATCAGCATGACCCGTCAACCAATAAAAGCCGTGACGAAAAGCCTTAGCCACCAAGGACTTTGAGCCGGCATGGTGAACACAATCTCCTTCATGGATTTCTTGCAAAATCTCACAACCCTCCTGAGGAGACACATAAGTTTGAATTGCTCCTGTGACGTTGTAACGATGTAACTCCCCATTAATAATGGTCATTGACTTGGATCGCCGGATTATCTGCCGGGCCAAGGTTTCATCCTCCGATAACTCACCCCGGTTCATGTAAGCCAGGTACGGGACTGTCCAATCCGGTATAATATGCAAAGCCGCCACCAACTGGCCTCCAGGTCAGGAATAGCCAACTCCTCCCCTGTGGGTATCTTGACCGATGGATTATGCAGTACGTCGAGGAAGACATTAGGTGGCACCGGTTTACACTGAGAGCCTAGACGAATTAAAGCGTCTGTCGCTTCATTCTTTCGCCGGTCTATATGGTCAACTTGACAGCCCTTGAAATGACCAACCACTATGTCCACCTCTCGTCGATATGCAGCCATGAGTGGGTCCTTAGAATCCCAAGTGCCAGATACCTGTTGAGCCACCAGGTCCGAATCACCGAAGCACTTAACCCGACTTAAGTTCATCTCCTTAGCCATCCGAAGACTGTGGAGTAAGGCCTCATACTCAGCTGCATTGTTAGTGCAAGGGAACATTAAGCGAAGAACATAACAAAACTTGTCACCTCGTGGGGAAGTTAATATGATTCCAGCCCCCGAGCCCTCCAATTTCCTGGACCCATCAAAGTGAATAGTCCAATAAGTGTTGTCTGGCTTTTCATCTCGAGCCTGCAACTCGGTCCAATCATTGATGAAGTCCACGAGTGCTTGAGATTTGATCACTATGCAAGGTATTCTCTCTTATTTTACAAGGTTTACATAAAGAGGGAGAATGCCGACAGCTGAGATTCTGGGCTGGAAAAGGAGCAAATATTAGAGACCTATTCTACACAGCTCCAAAAGTCTTGAAACTTCACGGAAGTCATTTTTAGAATATATAAAAAATACTGAGCGCAAGAAGTTCACCAAGGGTGGGGGGGGGGGGGCAAACCCTACCCACAAGGGTGGAGGGCACGCCCCCCTACCTCGTGGGCCCCCTGGTGGCCCTCCGATGCCCGTCTTCTGCTATATGGAGTCTTTTGATGAGGAAAAAATCAGAAGCCAGCTTTCGGGACGAGACTCCGCCACCACGAGGCGGAACCAATCTAGGGCTCTGGTGGAGCTGTTCTGCCGGGGAAACTTCCCTCCGGGAGGGGAAAATCATCGCCATCGTCATCACCAATGATCCTCTCATCGGGAGGGGGTCAATCTCCATCGACATCTTCACCAGCACCATCTCCTCTTAAACCCTAGTTCATCTCTTGTATCCAATTCTTGTCTCTAAGCCCGAGATTGGTATCTGTGGGTTGCTAGTAGTGTTGATTACTCCTTGTAGTTGATGCTAGTTGGTTTATTTGGTGGAAGATCATATGTTCAGATCCTATATGCATATTAATACCCCTCTGATTATGAACATGAATATGCTTTGTGAGTAGTTATGTTTGTTCCTGAGGACATGGGAGAAGTCTTGCTATTAGTAGTCATGTGAATTTGGTATTCGTTCGATATTTTGATGAGATGTATGTTGTCTCTCCTCTAGTGGTGTTATGTGAACGTCGACTACATGACACTTCACCATTATTTGGGCCTAGAGGGAAGGCATTGGGAAGTAATAAGTAGATGATGGGTTGCTAGAGTAACAGAAGCTTAAACCCTAGTTTATGTGTTGCTTCGTAAGGGGCTGATTTGGATCCATATGTTTCATGCTATGGTTAGGTTTACCTTAATACTTTTGTTGTAGTTGTGGATGCTTGCAATAGAGGTTAATCATAAGTGGGATGTTTGTCCAAGTAAGGACATCACCCAAGCACCGGTCCACCCACATACCAAATTATCAAAGTACCGAACGCGAATCATATGAACATGATGAAAACTAGCTTGATGATATTGCCATGTGTCCTCGGGAGCGATTTTCTCTATATAAGAACTTGTCCAGGCTTGTCCTTTGCTACAAAAAGGATTGGGCCACCTTGCTGCACTTTATTTACTTTTGCTACTTGTTGCTCGTTACAAATTATCTTATCACAAAACTATCTGTTACCTATAATTTCAGTGCTTGCAGAGAATACCTTGCTGAAAACCGCTTATCATTTCCTTCTACTCCTCTTTGGGTTCGACACTCTTACTTATCGAGAGGACTACGATAGATCCCCCATACTTGTGGGTCATCAGCGCGCGAACTAGGGGGAGTCCCACTAGCACTCCTAGTCTTAGTCGCGCCCCTTTCTTCTAACGGAGAGGGGGAAAGGGGAAACAGGGGGGGAGGGAGAAGGAAAGGGGGGCGCCCCCACCCCTTGTCCAATTCGGACTGCTACAGGAGGGCGTGCACCACCTCCTGTGGCATGCCTCCTCCTCTCCATTATGTCCCATGAGGCCCATTAACTTTCCCCGGGGGTTCCGGTAACCTCCCGGTACTCTGAAAAATCCCCGAACCTCTTCGGAGCCATTCCGATGTCCGTATATAACCTTCCAATATATCAATCTTTACCTATCGACCATTTTGGGACTCCTCGTCATGTCTTTGATCTCATACGGGACTCCGAACAAACTTTGGTCACCAAAACACATAACTCATAATACAAACATCATCGACCGTTAAGCGTGCAGACCTTATGGGTTCGAGAACTATATATGTAGACATGACCGAGATACATCTCCGGTCAATAACCAATAGAGGAACCTGGATGCTCATATTGGTTCCTACATATTCTACGGAGATCTTTATTGGTCAAACCGCAATAACAATATACATCATTCCCTTTGTCATCAGTATGTTACTTACCCGAGATTCGATCGTCGGTATCATCATACCTAGTTCAATGTCGTTACCGGCAAGTCTCTTTACTTGTTCCATAATACATCATCCCACAACTAACTCATTAGTCACATTGCTTGCAAGGCTTATAGTGATGTGCATTACCGAGAGGGACCAGAGATTACTCTCTGATACTTGGAGTGACAAATCCTAGTCTCGATATATGCCAAGCCAACAAACACCTTCGGAGACACATGTAGATCATCTTTATAATCACCCAGTTACGTTGTGACATTTGATAGCACACAAGGTGTTCCTCCGGTATTCGGGAGTTGCATAATCTCATAGTAAGAGGAATATGTATAAGTCATGAAGAAAGCAATAACAATAAAACTTAACGATCATTATGCTAAGCTAACTGATGGGTCTTGTCCATCACATCATTCTCTAATGATGTGATCCAGTTCATCAAATGACAATGCATGTCTATGGTCAGGAAATTTAACCATCTTTGATTAACGAGCTAGTCAAGTAGAGGCATACTAGGGACACTATGTTTTGTCTATGTATTCACACATTCACTAAGTTTCTGGATAATACAATTCTAGCATGAATAATAGACATTTCTCATGATATAAGGAAATATAAATAACAACTTTATTATTGCCTCTAGGGAATATTTCCTTCAGTCTCCCACTTGCACTAGAGTCAATAATCTAGATTACATGGTAATTATTCTAACACCCATGGAGTCTTGGTGTTGATCATGTTTTGCTCGTGGAAGAGGCTTAGTCAACGGGTCTGCAACATTCAGATCCATATGTATCTTGCAAATCTCTATGTATCCCTCCTTGACTTGATCATGGATGGAATTGAAGCGTCTCTTGATGTGTTTGGTTCTCTTCTGAAATCTGGATTCCTTCGCCAAGGCAATTACTCCAGTATTTTCACAAAAGATTTTCATTGGACCCGATGCACTAGGTATTATACCTAGATCGGATATGAACTCCTTCATCCAGACTCCTTCATTTGCTGCTTCCGAAGCAGCTATGTACTCCGCTTCACACGTAGATCCCACCACGACTCTCTGCTTGGAACTGCACCAACTTACAGCTCCACCATTCAATATAATATGTATCTGGTTTGTGACTTACAGTCATCCGGATCAATGTCAAAGCTTGCATCGACGTAACCATTTACGACAAGCTCTTTGTCACCTCCATAAACAAGAAACGTATCCTTAGTCCTTTTCAGGTATTTTAGGATATTCTTGAGCGATGTCCACTGATCCACTCCTAGATTACTTTGGTACCTTCCTGCTAAACTTATAGCAAGGCACACATCAGGTCTGGTACACATCGTTGCATACATGATAGAACATATGGTTGAGGCATAGGGAATGACTTTCATTTTCTCTCTATCTTCTGCAGTGGTCGGGCATTGAGTCTGACTCAACTTCACACCTTGTAACACAGGCAAGAACCCTTTCTTTGACTAATCCATTTTGAACTTCTTCAAAACATTATCAAGTTATGTGCTTTCTGAAAGTCCAATTAAGCATCTTGATCTATCTCTATAGATCTTGATGCCTAATATATAAGCAGCTTCACCGAGGTCTTTCATTGAAAAATTCTTATTCAAGTATCCTTTTATGCTATCCAAAAAAATTGTATTATTTCCGATCAACAATATGTCATCCACATATAATATTAGAAATGCTACATAGCTCCCACTCACTTTCTTGTAAATACAGGCTTCTCCAAAAGTCTGTATAAAACCATATGCTTTGATCACACTATGAAAGCGTATATTCCAACTCCGAGATGCTTGCACCAGTCCATAAATGGATCGCTGGAGCCTGCACACTTTGTTAGCACCTTTAGGATCGACAAAACCTTCTGGTTGCATCATATACAACTCTTCTTTAAGAAATCCATTAAGGAATGCAATTTTGACATCCATTTGCCAAATTTCATAATCATAAAATGCGGCAATGGCTAACATGATTTGGACAGACTTAAGCATCACTACGGGTGAGAAGGTCTCATCGTAGTCAACTCCTTGAACTTGTCGAAAACCTTTTGCAACAAGTCAAGCTTTGTAGACAGTAACATTACCATCAGCGTCAGTCTTCTTCTTGAAGATCCATTTATTCTCTATGGCTTGCCGATCATCGGGCAAGTCAACCAAAGTCCACATTTTATTCTCATACATGGATCCCATCTCAGATTTCATGGCTTCAAGCCATTTCACTGAATCTGGGCTCAGCATTGCTTCCTCATAGTTCGCAGGTTCATCATGGTCTAGTAACATGACTTCCAGAATAGGATTACCGTACCACTCTAGTGTGGACCGTACTCTGGTTGACCTACGAGGTTTAGTAGTGACTTGATCTGAAGTTTCATGATCATCATCATTAGCTTCCTCACTAATTGGTGTAGGAATCACTGGAACTGATTTCTGTGGTGAACTACTTTCCAATTCGGGAGAAGGTATAATTCCCTCATCAAGTTCTACTTTCCTCCCACTCACTTCTTTCAAGAGAAACTCCTTCTCTAGAAAGGATCCATTCTTAGCAACGAATATCTTGCCTTCAGATCCGCGATAGAGGGTGTACCCAACAGTTTCCTTTTGGTATCCTATGAATATACATTTCTTCGATTTGGGTTCGTGCTTATCAGGTTGAAGCTTTTTCACATAAGCATCACAACCCCAAACTTTAAGAAACGACAACTTAGGTTTCTTGCTAAACAACAGTTCATATGGTGTCATCTCAACAGATTTAGATGGTGCCCTATTTAACATGAATGCATCTATCTCTAAAGCATAACCCCAAAACGATAGCGGTAAATTGGTAAGAGACATCATAGATCGCACCATATCTAATAAAGTACGGTTACGACATTCGGACACACCATTACGCTGTGGTGTTCTAGGTGGCGTGAGTTGCGAAACTATTGCACAATGTGTCAAATGAAGACCAAACTCATAACTCAAATATTCACCACCACGATCAGATCATAGAAACTTTATTTTCCTGTTACGATGATTTTCCACTTCACTTTGAGATTCGTTGAACTTTTCAAATGTTTCAGACTTATGTTTCATTAAGTAGTTATACCCATATCTGCTCAAATCATCTGTGAAGGTCAGAAAATGATGATACTCGCCGCGAGCCTCAACACTCATCGGATCGCATACATCAGTATGTATTCTTTCCAATAAATCAGTGGCTCGCTCCATTGTTCAGGAGAACAGAGTTTTAGTCATCTTGCCCATGAGGCATGGTTCGCAAGCATCACGTGATTCATAATCAAGTGATTCCAAAAGCCCATCAGGATGGAGTTTCTTCATGCGCTTTGCACTAATATGACCTTAACGGCAGTGCCACAAATAAGTTGCACTATAATTATTAACTTTGCATCTTTTGGCTTCAATATTATGAATATGTGTATCACTACGATTGAGATTCAACAAAAATAGACCACTCATCAAGGGTGCATGACCATAAAAGATATTACTCATATAAATAGTACAACCATTATCCTCTGATCTAAATGAATAACCGTCTCTCATCAAACAAGATCCAGATATAATGTTCAAGCTCAACGCTGGCACCAAATAACAATTATTCAGGTCTAAAACTAATCCTGATCGTAGATGTAGAGGTAGTGTGCCGACGGTGATCACATCAACCTTGGAACCATTTCCGATGCGCATCGTCACCTCGTCCTTGGCCTATCTTTGTTTAATCCATAGCCCCTATTTCGAGTTGCAAATATGAGCAACCGAACTAGTATCAAATACCCAGGCGCTACTATGAGCTTTAGTAAGGTACACATCAATAACATGTATATCAAATATACCTTTCACTTTGCCATTCTTCTTATCTGTCAAATACTTGGGGCGGTTCCGCTTCCAGTGACCGGTCCCTTTGCAGTAGAAGCACTCAAGTTTCAGGCTTAGGTCCAGACTTGGGCTTCTTCCCATGAGAAGAAACTTGCTTGCTATTCTTCCTGAAATTCCCCTTCTTCCATTTACCCTTTTTCTTGAAACTAGTGGTCTTGTTAACCATCAACACTTGATGCTCCTTCTTGATTTCTACCTCCACAGCCTTTATCAGCATGAAGATCTCGGGAATTGTCTTTTCCATCCCTTGCATCTTATAGTTCATCGTGAAGCCTTTATAGCTTGCTGGCAGTGATTGAAGAACCCTGTCAATGACACTATCAATAGGAAGATTAACTCCCAACTGAGTCAAGTGGTTATGATACCTAGACATTCTGAGTATTTGTTCACTGACAGAACTATTTTCCTCCATTTTCCAGCTATGGAACTTGTTGGATACTTCATATCTCTCAACTCGGGCATTTGCTTGAAATTTTAACTTCAACTCCTAGAACATCTCATATGCTCCATGACGGTAAAAACGTCTTTGAAGTCCCGATTCTAAGCCGTAAAGCATGGCACACTGAACTATCGAGTAGTCATCAGCTTTAGTCTATCAGACGTTCATAAAGTCCGGAGTTGCTCCTGCAATGGGTTTTGCACGTAGCGGTGCTTCCAGGATGTAATTCTTCTATGTAGCAATGAGGATAATCCTCAAGTTACGCACCCAGTCTATGTAGTTGCTACCATCATCTTTCAACTTAGCTTTCTCTAGGAACGCATTAAAATTCAAGGGAACGGTAGCACAGGCCATTGATCTACTATAACATAGATATGCCAAAACTATCAGGACTAAGTTCATGATAAATTAAAGTTCAATTAATCATATTACTAAAGAACTCCCACTTAGATAGATATCCCTCTAGTCATCTAAATGATCACGTGATCCATATCAACTAAACCATGTCTGATACGTCTCCAACATATCTATAATTTTTGATTGCTCCTTGCTATATTATCTACTGTTTTGGACTATATTGGGCTTTATTTTCCACTTTTATATTATTTTGGGGACTAACCTATTAACCGGAGGCCCAGGCCAGAATTGTTGTTTTTTTGCCTATTTTAGTGTTTCGAAGAAACGGAATATCAAACAGAGTCCAAACGGAATAAAATCTTCGGGAACGTGATTTTCTCACCGAACGTGATCCAGGAGACTTGGACCCTACACCAAGGAACAAAAAAGGCGGTCACGAGGGTGGGGGGCGTGCCCCCCTGCCTCGTGGGCCCCTCGTTGGTCCTCCGGCGTACTTCTTCCTCCTATATATACACACGTACCCCCAAATGATCAGAAGGGGTGCCAAAAAACCTAATTCCACCGCTGCAACTTTCTGTATCCACGAGATCCCATCTTGGGGCATGTTCCGGAGCTCCGCCGGAAGAGGGCCGTCATCACGGAGGGCTTTTACATCATCCTAGCCCCTCCGATGAAGTGTGAGTAGTTTACCTCAGACCTTCGGGTCCATAGTTAGTAGCTAGATGGCTTCTTCTCTCTCTTTGAATCTCAATACAAAGTTCTCCCCCTCTCTTGTGGAGATCTATTCGATGTAATCTTCTTTTTGCGGTGTGTTTGTTGAGACCGATGAATTGTGGGTTTATGATCACATCTATCTATGAATAATATTTGAATCTTCTCTGAATTCTTTTATGTATGATTGGTTATCTTTGCAAGTCTCTTCGAATTATCCGTTTGGTTTGGCCAACTAGATTGGTAGTTCTTGCCATGGGAGAAGTGCTTAGCTTTGGGTTCGATCTTGTGGTGTCCTTACCTAGTGACAGAAGGGGCAGCGAGGCATGTATTGTATCGTTGCCATCGAGGATAACAAGATGGGATTTATTTCATATTGCATGAATTTATCTCTCTACATCATGTCATCTTGCTTAAGGCATTACTCTGTTTTTAACTTAATACTCTAGATGCATGCTGGATAGCGGTCGATGAGTGGAGTAATAGTAGTCGATGCAGAATCGTTTCGATCTACTTGTCACGGACGTGATGCCTATATACATGATCATGCCTAGATATTCTCATAACTATGCTCAATTCTGTCAATTGCTCAACAGTAATTTGTTCACCCACCGTAGAATACTTATGCTCTTGAGAGAAGCCACTAGTTAAACCTATGGCCCCCGGGTCTATTCTCATCATATCAATCTCCATCACTTTAATCTTGTTTTGCTTTTTATTTTGCCTTTACTTTTTACTTTGCATCTTTATACCAAAAATACCAAAAATATTATATCTATCAGATCTCACTCTCATAAGTGACCGTGAAGGGATTGACAACCCCTAATCGCGTTGGTTGCGAGTAGCTATCGCTTTGTGCAGGTACGAGGGACTTGAGCGTGGGCTCCTACTATATTGATACCTTGGTTCTCAAAAACTGAGGGAAATACTTACGCTACTTTGCTGCATCATCCCTTCCTCTTCGGGGGAAACCAACGCAAGCTCAAGACATAGCAAGAAGGATTTCTGGCGCCGTTGCCGGGGAGTCTACCCAAAAAGTCAACATACCAAGTACCCATCACAATCCCTATCTCTCACATTACATTATTTGCCATTTGCCTCTCATTTTCCTCTCGCCCCAATTCACCCTTGCCGTTTTATTTTCCCACTCTCTCTCTGTCCTCCCTCTCTATTTGCCTCTTTTTGCCCATTTGCTTTTTGTTCGCTCGTGTGCTAGTTTGCTTGCTTGTCGTTATGTATGAAACTGGGGAAGTTATCGCCAATATGAGCGATAACAATATCATGGAAAATTCTTATGCTCCTGCTAAAGAACCTACCATCTTTCATACAAAAAAAATTCCGTTTTGGTAGTGGTAATATTATTGGAAAAGAAGTTATTCAAGATTTCTTTACTTGTGCTGGTGCTTTACCTTTTATGGGTAGTTCTATCCTTCACAGAACTAGTAGTCTTGCAGACGCTATTGCCATGCTTGCAGTTGAACTTGAAAGACAATTCATGCACATGCATCCTTCCATACAAAGGATTTTTCCAGAATTTTCTATTGAGCATTCTTCTGTTAAGCGTGCCGCTACTATCTTTTTGGCTCATGAGTTTAGATTCATAATAAGAGAAGCCAAAGAAATCTTTGCGCATTATAGGGTGGACACTTGCCGTCCTCCCATAGAGGCTATCCTCTTTGATCAAGAAGAAATAATGGGTTTTCAATCTCTAGATTATGTTGCTTTCAATGAAAATCTTAGAAGAAAGGTTCCTACCAATGTTTTAGTTGATAGAATTTCTGAACTTAATGATGATTTGGCTATTCGAAATAATGATCTAGGATATTCTCTTGAATATAGGCTTACAAAGTTCTGTCAAAAGAATGCTTATCTATACCTATACTAATTTGTGGCTCCCTAGAAATTACTGCGTTAATCAGTAATTACGAGCCGTTAATCTAACGGGACCGAGTAATTACGGTGTAGATTAATCGAGTTTGACAGAAATTACCCACTATGCCACGGGCAAGTGAAAAAGCGGTTCATTTTATTTTCCACCTGTCCTACCTTCTTCTCTCTCAGGCCTATTCTTTCTCCCATCTCCTTGCAGCGACTCAAAAAAATCCCCTTGCAGCCGCCACCGTAAGCCCCTGCCGCCAGCCCACAACGGAGTCCCAGCCGCCGGCTCTCCGGTGCTCTCCGCCTCCCTGGAAGGTGGGATCTTGCCGCCGTCCCAAACTCGCCGGCTCTCTCCACCCTTGAGGTCTCATATCTCCCAAGGATCCTCTCCAACCCGGAGTTCCTAGCGGAGGGCACCAACTGACACCGACCTTCGGAGGCGAGGCAGGCCGCCCCTCCTCCGACCATCCAACCATAGAAGTGTGGCTCCTCCGACGAGCGGAGGGGCTCTCCTCTCCCATCAGCCGGTGCCTCGACTCCGACTCCTACAGCTCGCGCCGACCAACATCCTCTGTCGCCACATCTTAACCACACCGTGTTCCTCTGGGCATCGTCGTGAACCTCCAAGCAGATAAGCCAACCTTCATGTGTATCTCCCGTTATATCTCTACCCAATTCTTCTCTGCTTTGTTTTTCAGGAAGAAGCTGGATTGGTGGCCGTTTCCGGTTTCCAGCATGCAGATGGGTATGCCAACGGCTGTTCCTTGGTTGAAATATGCAATGCATCTTGCTGAATTCCAAGCTGTACTATTTTGGGTCTGCATACATACCCAAGCAGGGGAGATAAAAGCAGCAAGTTGGGTAGAAAACTCGGCATGATTCTCGGTAATACTCTTTACTTGGTGCTTGATGATATTTTTGATGATTACTCTTTACTTAGTACAAGGTACTTGATGATTTTAATATAGTATGGCCCTGCTGTAGATAGCAGTTTACATACATGCCTGAATATGTTCAAGATGCATTGCATTGCAGCACCATCAATGGTTCAGCCGACTGTCAAACACACAGACGCGTCGGACATCGAAGGCGGAGGGCACCCAACTCTCAAGGGTGCAAGCAGAAAAAGAAGAAGCCATTGGAATAATTTGATCCTTTTCAGGGGCTAATTGAGACCAGAAGAGGAAACATCCATTTCTGTACATCAAGAAGCATAGCAGAAAAATTTCAATGTGTGCCCATTGTTGCCTCTGATCTCTCTATGTTCTTCACCGCGCCAATGCCCAGCCACATCCATAGTGAAAAGAACTATGTCTCTACAAAACAAACATACAAGGTGGACCTGCTTTACTACCTGGTACCTGCACATAGGGTCGTCAACACCGTCATCCTGCCTGTTATGCTGCCGTATCAAGTTTGGGTTCAAAGGAGTCAAGTCAAAAAGGCCAAGAGCGCTATGCATGTGATTCTCCACTAATCTCTCCTCTTTACCAATCGTTTACGTTCATCAATTCATGTTTTTTTAACAAAAATAGGGAAGATGTATTCAACTTTGCTTCATCGTTTCTTATTAGTTGTAGGTAATTTATATTGAGCTGAATTAGCATCGTTTCTTGAACAAACAATTCTTGCAGTACGGTTCGAGAGATGGGACAAACGTACGAGAAATAAGATACATAATCACCAATTCATATATGAATGTAGACTGTACCAATCATGTCTATTACTTAGATTTATACATCAGCATAATAGTGTTTCCGACAGTTTACATACTGCACATAGTGTTCTCTGAAAACTTTAAGCAAATTACTTTGACCCTCCATGTTGATTCTACAGTTTTATGATGATTAGTCCATCTAATCAACCCAGGATCGACGTCTTTGTTTCTCTTTATGGTGGGCAAGGAGGAGAAGCGATCTCTCTACCGTGGCCACCCACTGCAGCTACTGCCGAAGTATGAGCAATCCCTGATGCCAAGATCATAGAGCAATCTCTTGCAATTTTGGGCTTTTGGCCGTGCGTCCTCTCTTTGGCTCTGAGGCCGATTTCGCTACTCTTCCGCTGAGGTCTCAACTCTTGTTTTGTTTTCTCTGTCGTAAATAAAATCGTTGAGGATATTCACCAGGATTGGTGCTGCAGGTTCTCAGTTCATGGAATCATTGTTTGGATCTTCTTCCCGGTGCCAAAATATGTTGATACGCACTCTGTACAAGAATCTGCGAGGTGTTTTCCTGTAGTCTGCCCATTTTCCCAGGCCAAGTTCTGTTTGAAATTTCTTATCTGTGCTTAACCAATATATGCAGCCTGATAGTTTATTAAACATTTGTTCCATCTTATTCTGTCCCTAAAATAGTGTTTTGTGGAAAAAATGTTTTTACAGGACTGATAGATAAATTGGTTTTGTATCCTAGAAGCAGAAACATATCCCATAACAAACATTTAATTTTTTTTCTTATGAACATTGCAACTGTCATCTGGATTGGGGCAAATTTATCTGAGTTGATCTTCTCAAACTTGATTGCCTTTTTCGGGAGAATAAAAGGGCACTCTTTACACCATCCTTGATTTCATCATATATGTCTAGGTGTCATCCTTCTACTACTCTACAACCACCAGCACTCAAATTTCCCATCTATAGATGTGTGTACTCCATGTGTTTGATGGGATGTACAAGAGAAAAATCATAGACTCACTGGCAAGGGCCTTATCTTTCAGTTTGTTGAGTAGGGTTGCATGCTTCAGACTAAAACTTGGTGGGTTTAAGTGATAATGACATATAGTATCACGATCACAATTCTTCTGATGTAATTCAGGTATATATCTTGACTGTAACCCTTTCTTAGACTACGACATCTTGCACTCCTATTCTTTAAAGGATTTGGTCTTCCCAACATTACACGGCGTACATGCATGTTCTTCATGCAAATTATGAGCTCATGCCTGTAAAATTAACATATTGTACGCTTCCAACTAAGTACTGACTACCCTTTTTTTATTCTCCATATCATATACCGAGTGGAGGAATTACATTGGAGTGGTGGTGGCGTTCTAATGGATGTTTCCTCACCTGAAATAATATGAAATAAATCACGTTTGTGCTTTGTTTGATGTTTTCCTGGTCTGCTCACATGCTTATGTAATAGTTCCCTCGGATTGTAGGAACGAGCTTCATATAGATAGGCAAGAATATGTTTATGATCAATCAAAGACAATAGGAACATCTACTAAAATCTTTATGAGTGTGTATCATATGAATTACTTTGATTGCAAGTCCAACGATCTTATTAGTAACTAAGTTTGGAAACATATGCGCCGTTAGTTTTTCTCTAGCTCTTGCCTTCTGTACGTACTGAACTGAAATTGCAATCTTCAGGAGATGATGTAGTGCTTCAAACAACTCATCATAGTAGTTTGCTAATCATTGTATATTGTGAGTTTTACTGCTTGCTCCGATCCAAAATAAGTGTCGCGAAACTTATTACACTTATTTTGGATCGAAGGGGGTACTATTTTTGGGGAAAAAACATCACGTTGCTCTCTTTCTGTTAACATCTATGTCTGAGATTTAATAGAAGTCCTCAGAACTACATGGTGACATTATGTTCAGCAAAAGAAATTTCTATCAGTGGCAGATCAACAAACATAAGTGGGTTGCCGGCCTTGACGAGAGCTACTCATGTGCACGTGTTTCATTTTGCAGCCAGATCCATTGTATCATGAGTGTACACGACTACTGGAGTAGTGTGGAGGCATAGTTATATTTCATTATTAATTTCTGCAGGCAACCAACGTAACGACAATGTAGTGTAGCCATCACGGCTAATGCTTCTATTTAATTAGCTTTCTTGCAAAATGATTCATACATATATGTACGTGGGTGGAACAACTGATTGGTCTGAAGTGACAACATCTTTATCCAGAAATCGATATATACAAATAAAGAAGGAAAAACATCAGGCAAAGCACAAACGCGACTATTTCATACTTACAAAAGTCCTCATATTTACATGTTACAAAAGCTATCCTTATGGATGATGCATGACAAAGTTCTCATATTTACATGCCTGAGTATAGACGTATGTCATATATCACTATTTGTATAGCTCACTGTTAACTGATTAAATATACATCTTACACCAAATATCTAGAAATTGCCAATTCAATATATTATTTTTATAAATAAATTGATCAATAACTGAAGGAATATAATAAAGGCATCTATCCAACATTTATGTAAATAAGAAGGCAATGTAACGAAGAATGAAATCATACATTTAGTTTAGTGTCATTCGGCTACGGTATTCAGAAAAAGTTAGGGTAAATATTTATTCTTAATGGAATAAATCAACCGTGTAAGATAATATAACCAAATTTGTTTCCTATTATTAGGGAATTGCATGTATAACCCATAGGATAGTGTGCATGCATTCGTTCTCTGCGACCAAAACATGAAAACTAATTATTGCCCTCTCATCTTGGTATGATAATACACATTTTGCATGGAATCGAGTGAAAACATATGAAATAAAGTTGTGGAAAATAAAAATATTATCTCATGAATAAGTATAAAAACATTTAAGATGCTGGGAGGATTGCTGATTGTTTTTCGAACTACTAGAACCAGAGAAAGTGTTTACTTTCATCGCACCTCTTGATCTTTTAAAATTGAACATAGATCCTTATATGTTCTGTATTGGAAAATTTTGAAGGAGATAACACATAAAATGAACTTCACATTTGCAACGATGTTACCCACCAATACCGCCTTCATATTTATGTCAACTGTATATCATAGTATTCGAGAATAATGAGAGATGGGACGACCAAAAAAGGAAACATCATACAAACCATCTAATCACAACTTGACCAAACAATAGTAATCCCTTTCCCCTAGATCACTTAAAATATATTACATTAAAAATATTATTATAAATTATATATCAGTGGAGAGTTAGCATTATAAAATAGAATTTAATTACCAAATTATGTAATCATATTAGATATGCATGTGCTACATACCTACTGTCCATTGTTTTAAACCAAAACCATTTTTTTTGAAGTGGTAAATGAAGCAAATCACGTAACACAAAACAAAAATAATTATCAAAGTGTATTGCTTTACATGCAAGCCCGTGCGAATGCACAGGTTGACGACTAGTAATGATGAATTGGTTGTGCATTATGAAGGACCAAAGCAGGAACCTATACCTCCCAAAGTTGATCTTGGGGACTTTTGTCCCGTTGAATTTAGTCTTTTTGATTACTTTTGCTTTCCTCAAAGAAAGCTTGGTGCCGAACGTAGAGAATATGAAATGAGTTTTAATAATTTATCTTACTATTATGGCAATACCTAGATCTATCCTCACTTTTATGCCTAGCTAGGGGCGTTAAACGATAGCGCTTGTTGGGAGGCAACCCAATTTTATTTCTATTCCTTGCTTTTTTTCTCCTGATTAGTAATAAATAAATTATTTATCCTATGTTTTGGTTGTGTTTTTTTGTGTTTAATTAGTGTTTGTGCCAAGTAGAACCGTTCGGAAGACATGGGGAAAGTCTTGTTGAACTTGCTGTAAAAAACAGAAACTTTAGCGCTCACGAGAACTGTTGTCATTTTTATTTGAAGAGTGCTATTTAGTTAATTATTTTTGAAGATGATTAATAGATAAATTCCTCACGTCCATCAATTTATTTTAGAATTTTTGGGGTTCCATATCTTGCGCTAGCTACAGATTACTATAGACTGTTCTGTTTTTGACAGATTCTGTTTTTCGTGTGTTGTTTGCTTATTTTGATGAATCTATGGCTAGTAAAATAGTTTATAATCCATAGAGAAGTTGGAATACAGTAGGTTTAACACCAATATAAATAAATAATGAGTTCATTACAGTACCTTGAAGTGGTATTTTGTTTTCTTTCGCTAACGGAGCTCACGAGTTTTCTATTTTGAGTTTTGTGTTGTGAAGTTTTCAAGTTTTGGGTGAATTCTTTTAATGGATCATGGAACAAGGAGTGGAAAGAGCCTAAGCTTGGGGATGCCCATGGCACCCCCAAGATAATCCAAGGACACAAAAAAGTCAAAGCTTGGGGATGCCCCGGAAGGCATCCCCTCTTTCGTCCACTTCCATCGGTAATTTACTTGGAGCTATATTTTTATTCACCAACATGATATGTGTTTTGCTTGGAGCGTCTTGTATTATTTGTGTCTTTGTGTCTTATTATGCCACAATCATCCTTGCTGAACACACCTTTTGAGAGATCCATACATGAATTAAAATTTGATAGAATACTCTATGTGCTTCACTTATATCTTTTGAGCTAAGTAGTTTTGCTCTATGTGCTTCACTTATATCTTTTGAGCTATGTAGTTTTGCTCTATGTGCTTCACTTATATCTTTTGAGCGTTATAATTTTGCTCTATGTGCTTCACTTAGATCTTTTAGAGCACGGTGGTGGATTTGTTTTAAAGAAACTATTGATCTCTCATGCCTCACTTAAATTATTTTGAGAGTCTCTTAATAGCATGGTAATTTGCTTAATAATAATATGCTTGGTATTCAAGATTTGTGAAACTTTCTTTTGAGTGTGTTGAATACTAAGAAAAGATTGAAGCATGATAATTGTTTTGAGATATGGAGGTGATAATATTAAAGTCATGCTAGTTGAGTAGTTGTGAATTTAAAGAATACTTGTGTTAGAGTTTGTGATTCCCGTAGCATGCACGTATGGTGAACCGTTATGTAACGAAGTCGGAGCATGATTTGTTTATTGATTGTCTTCCTTATGAGTGGCGGTCGGGGACGAGCGATGGTCTTTTCCTACCAATCTATCCCCCTAGGAGCATGCGCGTAATACTTTGCTTTGATAACTTCTAGATTTTTGCAATAAGTATATGAGTTCTTTATGACTAATGTTGAGTCCATGGATTATACGCACTCTCACCCTTCCACCTTTGCTAGCCTCTCTAATACCGCGCACCTTTCACCGGTATCATACACCTACCATATACCTTCCTCAAAACAGCCACCAAACCTACCTATTATGGCATTTCCATAGCCATTCCGAGATATATTGCCATGCAACTTTCCACCACCTAGTTCATCATGACACATTGATCATTGTCATATTGCTTAGCATGATCATGTAGTTGACATAGTATTTGTGGCAAAGCCACCGTTCATAATTTCTTCATACTTGTCACTCTTGATTCATTGCATATCCCGGTACCCGCCGGAGGCATCCATATAGAGTCATACTTTGTTTTAGAATCGAGTTGTAATCATTGAGTTGTAAATAAATAAAAGTGTGATGATCATCATTCAATAGAGCATTGTCCCAATAAAAAAGAGAAAGGCCAAAGAAAAAAAGAAGGCCCAAAAAAAGAAAATAAATAAAAAGGGGCAATGCTAATATCCTTTCCACACTTGTGCTTCAAAGTAGCACCATAATATAGCGAGTCTCATATATTGTGCTTCAAAGTAGCACCATAATATAGCGAGTCTCATATATTGTGCTTCAAAGTAGCACCATGTTCTTCATATAGAGAGTCTCATATGTTGTCACTTTCATATACTAGTGGGAATTTTACATTATAGAACTTGGCTTGTATATTCCAATGATGGGCTTCCTCAAAATTGCCCTAGGTCTTCGTGAGCAAGAAAGTTAGATGCACACCCACTTAGTTTCTTTTGTTGAGCTTTCATACATTTATAGCTCTAGTGCATCTGTTGCATGGCAATCCCTACTCACTCACATTGATATCTATCGATGGGCATCTCCATAGCCCGTTGATACACCTAGTTGATGTGAGACCATCTTCTCCTTTTTGTCTTCTCCACAACCACCACTCTATTCCACCTATAGTGCTATATCCATGGCTCACGCTCATGTATTGCGTGAAGATTGAAAAAGTTTGAGAACGTCAAAAGTATGAAACAATTGCTTGGCTTGTCATCGGGGTTGTGCATGATTTAAATACTTTGTGTGGTGAAGATGGAGCATAGCCAGACTATATGATTTTGTAGGGATAACTTTCTTTGGCCATGTTATTTTGAGAAGACATAATTGCTTTGTTAGTATGCTTGAAGTATTATTATTTTTATGTCAATATAAACTTTTGTCTTGAATCTTTCTAATCTGAATATTCATACCACAATTAAGAAGATTTACATTGAAATTATGCCAAGTAGCACTCCGCATCAAAAATTCTCTTTTTTATCATTTACCTACTCGAGGACGAGCAGGAATTAAGCTTGGGGATGCCTGATACGTCTCCAACGTATCTATAATTTTGGATTGCTCCATGCTATATTATCTACTGTTTTGGACTATATTGGGCTTTATTTTACACTTTTATATTATTTTTGGGACTAATCTATTAATCGGAGGCCCAGCCTAGAATTGTTGTTTTTGCCTATTTCAGTGTTTCGAAGAAACGGAATATCAAACGGAGTCCAAACGGAATAAAATCTTCGGGAACGTGATTTTCTCACCGAACGTGATCCAGGAGACTTGGACCCTGCTCCAAGGAACAAAAGAGGCGGTCACGAGGGTGGGGGGCGCCCCCCCCTAGAGCGCGCCCCCTGCCTCGTGGGCCCTCGTTGCTCCTCCGGCGTACTTCTTCCTCTTATATATACACATGTACCCCCAAACGATCAGAAGGGGAGCCAAAAAACCTAATTCCACCGTCGCAACTTTCTATATCCATGAGATCCCATCTTGGGGCCTGTTCCGGAGCTCCACCGGAAGAGGGTCGTCATCACGGAGGGCTTCTACATCATCCTAGCCCCTCCGATGAAGTGTGAATAGTTTACCTCAGACCTTTGGGTCCATAGTTAGTAGCTAGATGGCTTCTTCTCTCTCTTTGAATCTCAATACAAAGTTCTCGCCCTCTCTTGTGGAGATCTATTCGATGTAATCTTCTTTTTGCGGTGTGTTTGTTGAGACTGATGAATTGTGGGTTTATGATCAAGTCTATCTATGAATAACATTTGAATCTTCTCTGAATTCTTTTATGTATGATTGGTTATCTTTGCAAGTCTCTTTGAATTATCCGTTTGGTTTGGCCAACTAGATTGGTAGTTCTTGCCATGGGAGAAGTGTTTAGCTTGGGTTCGATCTTGCGGTGTCCTTACCCAGTGACAGAAGGGGTAGCAAGGCACGTATTGTATCGTTGCCATCGAGGATAACAAGATGGGGTTTATTTCATATTGCATGAATTTATCTCTCTACATCATGTCATCTTGCTTAAGGCGTTACTCTGTTTTTAACTTAATACTTAGATGCATGCTGGATAGCGGTCGATGAGTGGAGTAATAGTAGTAGATGCAGAATCGTTTCGATCTACTTGTCACGGACGTGATGCCTATATACATGATCATGCCTAGATATTCTCATAACTATGCTCAATTCTGTCAACTGCTCAACAGTAGTTTGTTCACCCACCATAGAATACTTATGCTCTTGAGAGAAGCCACTAGTGAAACCTATGGCCCACGGGTCTATTCTCATCATATCAATCTCCATCAGTTTAATCTTGTTTTGCTTTTTTACTTTGCCTTTACTTTTTACTTTGCATCTTTATACCAAAAATACCAAAAATATTATATCTATCAGATCTCACTGTCGTAAGTGATCGTGAAGGGCTTGACAACCCCTAATCGCGTTGGTTGCGAGTAGCTATCGCTTTGTGCAGGTATGAGGGACTTGAGCGTGGGCTCCTACTGGATTGATACCTTGGTTCTCAAAAACTGAGGGAAATACTTACGCTACTCTGGTGCATCATTCCTTCCTCTTCAGGGAAAACCAACACAAGCTCAAGACGTAGCAATGTTCGATCATCACATGAGATGGAGTAGTTTTCAATGGTGAACATCTCTATGTTGATCATATCTACTATATGATTCATGTTCGACCTTTTGGTCTTAGAGTCCCGAGGCAATATCTGCATATGCTAGGCTCGTCAAGTTTAACCCGAGTATTCTGCATATTCATGTTCGACCGAACGTACGGCACCTCCGTGTTTAGCACACATTCAGCTCGATGACGTCCCTTGAATTCTTGATCCAGTAGAGGGTCGAGGGAGAGTTCCATCAGCACAACGGTGTGGTGACGGTGATGGTGATGTGATCCGTGCAGGGCTTCGCCTAAGCACTACGATGTTAATGACCGGAGGAGTAAACTTTGGAGGGGGGCACCGCACACGGCTAAGAGAACAATTGATGTGCCTTTGGGGTGCCCCCGCCCCCGTATATAAAGGAGGAGAGGGGAGGCCGGCCGGCCCTAGGGGAGCGCCAACTGGGGGGCGTCCCACTAGGACTCCTAGTCCTAGTCGGCTCCCCCCTTCCTTCCAAAGGAGAGGAGGAAAGGGGAAAGAGGGTGAGAGGGAGAAGGAAAGTGAGGCCATGTCCCCACCCCTTGTCCAATTCGGACTGCTAGGGGAGGGCACGCGCCACCTCCTGTGGCCTGCCTCCTCCTCTCCACTATGGCCCATGAGGCCCATTAACTTTCCCGGGGGTTCCGGTAACCTCCCGGTACTCCGAAAAATCCCCGGACCTCTTCGGAACCATTCCGGTGTCCGTATATAACCTTCTAGTATATGAGTATTTACCTCTTGACCATTTCGAGACTCATTGTCATGTTCTTGATCTCATCCGGGACTCCGAACAAACTTCGATCACCAAAGCACATAACTCATAATACAAATCTTCATCGAACGTTAAGTGTGCGGACCCTACGGGTTCGAGAACTATGTAGACATGACCGAGACACATCTCTGGTCAATAACCAATAGTGGAACCTGGATGCTCATATTGGTTCCTACATATTCTACGAAGATCTTTATCGTTCAAAGCACAATAACAATATACGTCATTTGCTTTGTCATCGGTATGTTACTTACCCGAGATTCGATCGTCATTATCATCATACCTAGTTCAATCTCCTTACCGGCAAGTCTCTTTACTCATTCCGTAATACATCATCCCGCAACTAACTCATTAGTCACATTAATTGCAAGGCTTATAGTGATGTGCATTACCGTGAGGGCCTAGAGATACCTCTCCGATACTTGGAGTGGCAAATCCTAATCTCGATCTATGCCAACCCAACAAACACCTTCGAAGACACCTGTAGAGCATCTTTATAATCACCTAGTTACGTTGTGAAATTTGATAGCACACAAGGTGTTCATCTAGTATTTGAGAGTTGCATAATCTCATAGTCAGAGGAATATGTATAAGTCATGAAGAAAGCAATAGCAATAAAACTTAACGATCATTATGCTAAGCTAACGGATGGGTCTTGTCCATCACATCATTCTCTAATGATGTGATCCCATTCATCAAATGACAACACATGTCTATGGTTAGGAAACTTAACCATCTTTGATTAACGAGGTAGTCAAGTAGAGGAATACTAGGGACACTCTGTTTTGTCTATGTATTCGCACATGCACTAAGTTTCGGATTAATACAATTCTAGCATGAATAATAAACATTTATCATGATATAAGGAAATATAAATAACAACTTTATTATTGCATCTAGGGCATATTTCCTTCATTATTTACTTCTGTGATGAAGTTGCTAGAATTGCCAAACCCGATGAAAAAGATAAACATGGACCCGTTGTTGGCATGCATGTTGTCTCAGTTCAAATAGGAGATCACTGTTATCATGGTTTATGCGACATAGGTGCTAGCGTGAGTGCTATTCCTTTTACCTTATATTAAGAAATTATGAATGATATAGCACCCGCTGAAATAGAAGACATAGATGTTACTATTAAACTTGCTAATAGAGACACCATCACGCCACTTGGGATTGTTAGAGATGTTGAAGTCTTGTGTGGGAAAATAAAATACCCTACTGATTTTCTAGTTCTTGGTTCCCCACAAGATGACTTTTGTCCCATTATCTTTGGTAGACCTTTCTTGAGCACTGTCGGTGTCAAAACCGGTGGATCTCGGGTAGGGGGTCCCGAACTGTGCGTCTAAGGCAGATGGTAACATGAGGCAAGGGACACGATGTTTACCCAGGTTCGAGCCCTCTTGATGGAGGTAATACCCTACGTCATACTTGATTGTTCTTGATGATATGAGTATTACAAGAGTTGATCTACCACGAGATCAGAGAGACTAAACCCTAGAAGCTAGCCTATGGTATGATTGTATGTTGTCTTACGGACTAAACCCTCCGGCTTATATAGACACCGGAGGGGGCTAGGGTTACACAGAGTCGGTTACAAGGGAGGAGATCTACATATCCGTATTGCCAAGCTTGCCTTCTACTCCAAGGAAAGTCCCATCCAGACACGGGACGAAGTCTTCAATCTTGTATCTTCATAGTCCAACAGTCCGGCCAAAGGATATAGTCCGGCTGTCCGGAGACCCCCTAATCCAGGACTCCCTCAAACACCATTAATGCTAAAATATATTGTGAATAACAAACCGTTGGTGTTAGTTTTGGTGTTGAGTCTCGTGATTTTAATTTTTCTAAGTTTAGTAGAAAGCATCATATGAAAGAATTGCCTAGTAAGGATGAAATAATTGGTCTTGCTTCTATTGTCGTGCCTCCTACTAATCCACTAGAACAATATTTGCTAGACCATGAAAATGATTTGCATCTGCATGAAAATAATATGAAATGGATAAGATTTTCTTTGAACAACATCCTCTGCTTAAACACAATTTGCCTATTGAGACTCTAGGAGGTCATCCTCCACCTAAAGGTGATCCTGTGTTTGAATTAAAACAATTACCAGACACTTTGAAATATGCTTATCTTGACGAGAAAAAGATATATCATGTTATTATTAGTGCTAACCTTTCAAAACATGAAGAAGAAAGATTATTGAAAGTTCTGAAGAAGCACCGAGCTGCTATTGGATACACTCTTGATGATTTAAAGGGCATTAGCCCCACTGTCTGTCAGCACACAATTAATATGGAACCTGATGTTAAACCCGTTGTTGATCACCAATGACGTTTGAATCCTAAAATGAAAGAAGTGGTAAGAACTAAAATATTGAAGCTTCTGGAAGCAGGTATAATTTATCCTATAGCTGATAGTAGATGGGTAAGTCCTTTCATTGTATTCCTAAGAAAGGAGGTATCACTGTTGTCCCTAATGATAAGAATGAACTTATTCCACAAAGAATAGTCACCGGTTATAGAATGGTAACTGATTTTAGAAAATTAAATAAAGCTACTAGAAAATATCATTACCCTCCGCCTTTTATTGATCAAATGCTAGAAAGGTTATCTAAGCACACACATTTTTGTTTACTTGATGGATATTCCGGTTTTTCTCAAATACTTGTCTCACAACCTGATCAAGAGAAAACCACCTTTACTTGTCCTTTTGGAACTTATGCTTATAGACATATGCATTTTGGTTTATGTAATGCACCTGCTACCTTTCAAAGATGTATGACTGTTATATTCACTGATTTTTGTGAAAAGATTGTTGAGGTTTTCATGGATGATTTTTCCGTCTACGAAACTTCTTTTGATGATTTCTTAAGCAACCTTGATCGAGTTTTACAGAGATGTGAGCAAACTAATCTTGTCTTGACTTAGGAGAAGTTCCACTTTATGGTTAATGAAGGTATTGTCTTGGGACATAGAATTTCTGAACGAGGTATTGAGGTGGATAAAGCTAAAGTTGATGCATTGATAAAATGCCATGTCCTAAAGATATCAAAGGTATTCGTAGTTTCCTCGGTCATGCTGGTTTCTATAGGAGATTTATTGAAGACTTCTCTAAAATTTCTAGGCCTCTTACAAATATTTTACAAAAGGATGTTCCATTTGTTTTTGATGATGATTGTGTAGAAGCCTTTGCAACACTTAAGAAAGCCTTGATTTCTGCACCTATTGTTCAACCACCTGATTGAAACTCGCCCTTTGAAATTATGTGTGATGCTAGTGATTATGTTGTTGGTGCCGTTCTAGGACAGAGAGTTGGTAAGAAATTAAATGTTATTCATTATGCTAGCAAAACTCTAGATAGTGCCCAACGTAATTATGCTACTACTGAAAAAGAATTTTTAGCAGTGGTGTTTGCTTGTGATAAATTTAGATCTTACATTGTTGATTCTAAAGTAATTGTTCACACTAATCATGCTGCTATAAAATATCTTATGGAAAACAAAGATGCTAAACCTAGACTCATTAGGTGGGTTCTTTTACTACAAGAATTTGACTTACATATCACTAATAGAAAAGGAGCTGAGAACCCCGTGGCTGATAACTTGTCTAGGCTTGAAAATATTCTTGAAGAACCACAACCTATTAATGATAGTTTTCCCGATAAACAATTTAAATGTTTGTCATAACACTCATTGGTATGCTGACTAAGCTAATTACATTGTTGCTAAATACATACCACCTAGTTTCACATACCAACAAAAGAAAAAAAATTCTTCTATGATTTAAGACATTACTTTTGGGATGACCCACGTCTTTATAAAGAAGGATTAGATGGTATTATTAGATGTTGTGTAACTGAGCATGAAAAGGAACAAATCCTATGGGAATGTCACTCTGAAGCTTATGGAGGGCATCATGCAGGATATAGAACTGCTCACAAGGTATTACAATCTGGTTTTTATTGGCCTACTCTCTTCAAGGATGCCCATAAGTTTGTTTTATCTTGTGATGAATGTCAAAGAATTGGTAATATTGGTAAGCGTCAGGAAATGCCTATGAATTATTCTCTTGCTATTGAACCATTTGATGTATGGTTTTTTGATTATATGGGACCTTTTCCTTCCTCTAATGGGTATACACATATTTTGGTTGATGTTGATTATGTCACTAAGTGGGTAGACGCTATTCCAACTAGTAGTGCTGATCACAACACCTCTATTAAAACTAGATAATACCCCGCGTGTTGCTGCGGTAACATATGCTCATTACTAAGATCCATACATGAATCATCGGTTGTAAAACTATTTGATTATGGTTGAAAGTCCATCAGATTGCGACATACAAATAGCCTTGTGTCGAATACAACACTCATGATAATTAAATATAGATAAGGTTTTCAAACATTTAAAACAATGTTTTACCAATGAAATAAAAAGAATTTGTGAGCCACAAAGTTATGCTTAGAAATGTGTTTAATCCGAACAACACAAATCACATGGTAACACGTAGTAAGGTGATACAAATAGCATAATTTGTGGGTTGTTAACAGTACTGTATGGCACACGAAATTAGAGTCAACAATGAATATGTAATGCATATATAGTAGGAAGAGGCATTCCATATAAGGCACTTGAAATCTTGAAGAGACTATTTTTGCCTTCAGATGGTTTTTTTATGCCATGCTTTTCTTTTTTGTGGAGGTATTTCTTTCATCATGTTAAGACGACGATCGGAGTGGACCTGATCAATTCATCGATAATCTGATTCATACTAAAAATGTTATCATGATAAAGGGAAACAAACAGTTCAACAATTGACCAGGGCAGTATATCTCAACAAAAATAAGTAATAGTGACCTTCAGCACCAGAAATCAAATTACAACAAATAGAGGATGTAAACATAAGTGCGGTAGTAGAAGAATGGGCATCCACTGAAATACGTGAAGAAACAAATACTATTAGACATGAGATTCAATCCCATTGATATAAGCATGAGACAGAGATTGCACTACCTCTCACAAACTAACATAATTTGTGTTAAAACTACAAAAAAAATCAGTGTGAGAGAGAGAAGATAGAAAGGGAAATGGGCTGCAACTTGCCTTGGAGTACATGATTGCCAGTATATAATTTGTGCAATAAAAAAGTAGAAGTTGCACCAAAGAAACTGGGAAACCGATAACATTAATGCAAAGAATTATATTCGATACATAATAGCAAGGCATTGTATGGTATACACTAGTGGGAATAAATAAGAGAGTCAATGTCGAGTGAGTAATCCGTAATTAGGATTCATGCAAGGTATAGAACCTATTTATAGTTGTAATCTTATGTCTTTCTTCTCCTTATATGCACTGGCAATGCTCTTGTTGTTTTCATTAAAAGAGGAAGGGGTATATTATTACGAACATGAAAATAGTGTTTCTTTCGTCATGTGAATACAACACCAATAGGAAGCATGATCATTAATATGTGCTGCCTAGACCTATAATTGAATTTTGATGAAAAAAACAGAGTATAAATCTAAATCACATGTGAACATATAGTCAAATAAACTAAGAAAAGTTGATCTTGCCTATGAGTGCAATACATGAAAAATAGTGATGCTACTTCCAATACTAGATCACATTGCTCGTCTTGCTCTCAGTATTTGCAAAGGTTAGACATCAATTGGAAAACAAAATCAAAAGCCTAAGTTTGGCACTGAGGGATGTGTAGCATACCAGGTACTTGAAGGCCATAGTTCTTGGACTGAGTGTGTTATGATGCGATATCCACATGTATGGAGAGTAGCGGTTGTCTGTGCATTAGAATAAAACGAAGTTGTCACTTACTACAGATCAGCTTGGTCGCCTTGGAGGGATACAAAGTTGTCAACAATCTAATAAAATATTAGGAAAAGGTGGATAGTAAATGGAAGAAAATAATCTTGCATCAGATAATAATAACAACAAAACGCTAAAGAAGTAAGCCCAATATACTACCAGTGGTTTGGATCAAAATAAGTTACAATAGCCCTATCTTAACTGTTGGAAAAGAACGTTGTGAATTCTTGTGGCTTTGATATAACTATAAAAACTATGGACAAAAGTTCAGTACCATACATAAATAGTTAGTTTTTGCAAAAAAAATAAAAAAGGAAAGAAGTAGTTAGTGTTACCCGTATTCATGAATCAATCAAAATTGGACCAGCGTAAGGATCATTGCACAATATCTGAAACCGATTTGGTAAAGCCGATGTGGATGGTTGGGAGTGTCAGTCCATAGATGGGTCTTGTTGAGGGCTAGCCTGCCTCTGCATACAAATAAACAACAACCATAGAGGGCTCATACATACTCTAGTGCCATTTTGGGAAAAAAGGAACACCATGTTCTCTGAAAAATATATATTAGAGCACATGCACCCTGGCCCTCTCTATCTAGCCATCAATTTCCCGCATCGCTATTCGTGCAAATACATTTCTCTTTTTTGTTTCTCCCACATAGAACATATATTGAAGCTCAAACCTATGCAGCGTGGCAAAGCTTTCTAACTAGAATCTAGGATAAATCTTCCAGATTTTTTGTCAAACATAAATATACAAAATATGTTTTGTTTGATTAAAAAAATCATATTTTAAGTATTTCTGCCGGGCAAAAAATTCCGAAAGATTTATCCTAGATTCTAGTTAGAAAGCTTTGCCACGCTGCATAGGTTTGAACTTCAAGATATGTTCTATGTGGGAGAAGCAAAAAGGAGAAAATTTCATATAGAAAGTTAGTTGTGTCGCACGGATCTTAAAGCAATATTGGAGAGCTAGGATAGCAAGGTCGGGGTGCAAGTGCTCTAAAAATCCACGTCCCATGTTCTCCTCTACCTACACTTTCAGGAACGGAGAAAATAGTCAGTAGGGGAGGATGAAAGGAATAGGTGAGGTGCATCAGCGGTCCTTTTCGTCAAAGACGAAGGACAGGCGGCCAGGCAATCTCGGAGAGCCATGGGACCAACCTGGAATGGCGGCTAGGAAATCTTTGAGCCGGCCATAGGAACCAACATGGAACGGGACCACGAATGATTTAATCTCGGAGAGCCGTGGGAGGCGAACCCGTGGTCGTGGCAGAGGTGGAGAGCCGTCGGACTGGCAGCCATGCCAGTGCCGGAGAGTCGTCGCGACACCAAGGTCGGCGTCGCCCGCCAGGGAGTCGATGCTGCTGCGGTGGAGGTAGCCCAGCACACCGTCAACCAGGATGGCGAATTCGTAGGGGGACGTGGAGCAGAAGCCGTGCATCTCCATTCTCTGAAGCGCCTCTCTATATATCTCTCGGAGCTGAGATCTCAGGGAAAAAACTTTTTTTGTTACGCTGTTTAGGTTGTCCACTTGTGTTTGTTCGCCTGTTGCTTTTCTTTTTTGTGGTGGGGCCGTGGGGGAGGTGGGGAGCTGGCTGGATCAGTGGTTTAATGGCATGATGAAACGAATAGACAATCCATTCAGCTGGAAACGGAATGCATGACCGGCCAATATGCATGATATGATCTCTTTTTTGCTAAATTTTTTTAGAGTGCATGATTGCTGATGTGTCAAGGCTGCTAAGGTGGATAGGCTGCATCTAAAGAGAAATATGTCAGTGGGGATGAACTATTTAGGTATTATAGATGCTTAAGGAAGTTATTTTCTCAAGGTTTAGAGTCCCTAGATATTTAATGACTGATGGTGGTTCACACTTTATTCATGGTGCTTTCTGTAAAATGCTTGCTAAGTATGATGTTAACCATAGAATTGCATCACCTTATCATCCTTAGTCTAGTGGTCAAATTGAACTTAGCAATAGGGAAATAAAATCAATTTTACAAACAACTGTCAATAGGTCCAGAAAGAATAGGTCTAAGAAATTAGATGATGCACTTTGGGCCTATAGAACAGCATATAAAAATCCTATGGGTGTGTCTCCTTATAAAATGGTATATGAAAAAGCTTGTCATTTGCCTCTTGAGTTAGAACATAAAGCACATTGGGCAATTAAAGAACTCAACTATGATTTCAAACTTGCCGGTGAAAAGAGGTTATTTGATATTAGCTCACTAGATGAATGGAGAACACAAGCTTATGAAAATGCCAAGTTATTTAAAGAAAAAGTTAAAAGATGGCATGATAAAAGAATCCAAAAGCGTGAGCTTAAAGTTGGAGAATGCAATCTTTTGTACAACTCTCGTTTCAGATTCTATGCAGGAAAACTCGTCTCCAAATGGGAAGGACCCTATGTTATCGAGGAGGTTTATCGATCTAAAGCAATAAAAATAAATAACACCGAAGGTACCAACCCGAAGGTTGTCAATGGGCAAAGAATAAAACATTATACCTCAGGTACACCTATTAATGTTGAAAGCAATATTATCCAAACTATGGCACCGGAAGAACACATAAAGGAAACCTTCTGGAACACTCCAGAATCATGAAAAAAGAGGAGGTACGTGATACGGTAAGTAAACGGACTCCGGAAAATCCGCAAAAATATTTTTTGTCAATTTTGTAATATATTAAAAATTAGGAAAATAAGAAACAACCAGGAAGGCACCCCTGGTGGGCACAAGACACGAGGGCGCGCCTGGCAGGCGTGCCCACCTCGGGTACCTTCCGGACTCCATTTTTCTTCTCTTTGCTTGTTTCCCAAGATAAAAAAATCTTTATATACCCCCTGAACCTATTGACTACGGTATCGTAGAGAAATCTTCTGTTTTCTTTTCCTTGCTATTTTTTGACAGATCCAATCCACCATGGCCGCTTCAAGCTCCTCCATTGACAAGTTCTTTGAGAACGTTATCAACCCATATTTGCGGGAGGTGATGCAGCACCGTCAAGCTATCCAGATGCATGAGGGGGTGCTCCACATCCGCTATGTGCAAGGCCCCAAGGGGACGGGATCTGTGAAGGCTAGGCTTGAAGCTATGGAGCAGGAAGTCTTCCGGTGCAAGGGGATGGTGGAATGTGGACTCAATGCCAATCACCTCATGATCGCGGACTATTCCTGTGATCTCAAGGTTGATGGCAAGTCCATGGAGGACATCGTCTTCGCCTTCAACGAGCAAATTAACTTTCTCCAGAGCCAGATCTACGACCTCCAAAACCAAGTCTTTGAATATGAGGCAAGGTTTAAAGGTATGAGTTTGGCTGCTAGTTGCAGGACTCGTGAGACTCACTCCTCCTCTTATGATGGTGAGCCACTGCCATGGAAACCCGAGGATAAGATTGCTACTACTTCATCAGTCATCACCACCACCTCCTTCTTCTTCTTCACCAAAGGAAAATTGAGTATCGGGTATGGGCACTCCCCTTGGCTTGTGCTAAGCTTGGGGGAGGTGCCCCAGTATCGTATCACCTCCACTATCTTTTGATTTTACTTATCATAGTTCGATCCATAGTTATATTTTGCAATAAATGAATAAAAGTTTAGTTCGATACTTTCTTTTCGAGTGTTTGCTTAGTGATCTATCCTTGTAATCATGTGTGAGATATATAACAAAGTTTAATTTCAAGTTTTGTTTTCTTTATTTTCATGTTCAATAAAAAAAGGAAATAAATGAAAAGATCATATGCTAATCTTATGGTAAGTAATGACACCACATAAGGAAGAGTATAAGTAGAAAATTTTATTGGAGATCTACAAACATAGCACTGGTCAATGATGCAATTCATGAAAGAATTAATAAGGGAAGAGAAGATTCACATGCAAATACACTATCTTGGACATCTTTTGTGATTGTGAGCCCCCATCAAAATATTATATGCCAAAATTGTTGACGTTGGACAAGGAAGACAACGTAATGATTTATGTTTGTTCATATTCACATAGAAGTTATATTGTCATAGATCCTTCAACATGTGGTGCTTGCTCCCTATCTTTGCTAGCAAAAAAATCGGCACTAAGTAGAGATACTACTTGTGCATCCAAAAACCCTTAAACCCAAATCTTATTTTGAAGAGTCCACCATACCTACCTAAGGATTGAGTAAGATCCTTCAAGTATGTTGTCATCGGTGCAATAAGGCAATAAAAATTGCTTCTAAAAGTATTAGATCATTTAGTGTAATAGAAAATTGAGCGTTGTACGAGCTTGTGATGGCAAAGAATAAAAGCGACAGACTGCATAATAAAGGTTGCTATCATAAGGGGCAATATAACATGATGTTCTTTTGCACTAAGGGTTGAGCATATAAACAAATAAGCGCATGGCAACCTCTGCTTCCCTCAGCGAAGGGCCTATCTTTTACTTTTATGTATTTAATTTTATGCAAAGAGTCAAAGTTCTTCTCTCTATTCCTTTTTTATTTTTGTCTTTTGGCAAGCATCATGTGGTGAGGAAAGATCTAGGCACATATATCCAGTTGGATATGGGTAGCATGAGTTATTATTGTTGACAACACCCTTGAGGTGAATACGTTGGGAGGCAAAACAATAAGCCCCTATCTTTCTATGTGTCCGGTTGAAACGTTTTGCTCATGTGTATGTGGTGAGTGTTAGCAATCATAGAAGACTATATGATGGTTGAGTATGTGGATCTCTTACTTAAACTCTGTTGAATAAGCTGAATTACAATTGCTTGGTGACTGAGAACATAGGTTGTTGAGTTTCAAGAGAGTTCATTGTTTGAACCTTAACATGTGAACTAGTTGCTACTATAACATGAGAAGTTTTATAAGAAAAAATTGTTGTTATGATGCTAGGAAAAGTGATTGAAATTATCATTGATCAAACTTATGCACTTTGCTAGCATTCACACTTCATAAATTATTTCTTTTATCATTTACCTACTCGAGGACGAGTAGAAATTAAGCTTGGGGATGCTGCTACGTCTCCAACATATCTATAATTTATGAAGTATTCATGTTGTTATATTATCATTCTTGGATGTTTTACAATCATTTTATAGCAACTTTATATCATTTTTTGAGACTAACCTATTGACTCGGTTCCCAGTGCCAGTTGTTCTTTTTTGCTTGTTTTTTACATTGCAGGAAATCAATATCAAACGGAGTCCAAACACCGCGAAACTTTTTGGAGATTTTTTATGGACCAGAACACCCAGGATGGGCCAGAGCAGCACCTGGGGGTGCCCCGAGGGGGACACAACCAACCAGGGCGCACCTGGGGGCCCAAGCGCACCCAGGTGGGTTGTGCCCACCTCGGTGGCCTCCCGCACCCCCTCTTTACCCTATAAATTCCCAAAAAATCTAGATCAGAAGTTCCACTGCCGCAGGCCTCTGTAGCCACAGAAAACTAATCAAGACCCTGTTCTGGCACCCTGCCGGAGGGGGGAATCATCTCTGGTGGAAATCTTCATCATCCCGGCGGCCACCACAATGAGGAGGGAGTAGTCCACCCTCGGGGCTGTGGGTTTGTACTAGTAGCTATGTGTTTAATCTCTCTCTCTCTCATGTTCTTGAGATGTCACAATCTTGATGTATCGCGGGCTTTGTTAATATATTCAGATCATATGGTGTTTTCCCCTCTCTATCTTGTGATGAATTGTGTTTTCCCTTTGAGATTTCGTTTTATCAGATTGAATACTTTTATGGATTTGGGAGCACTTGATATATGTCTTGCAAATGAATACTCGTGGTAACAATGGGGTATTATTTGATTCACTTGATATATGTTTTGGCACTCAACTCGCGGATTCCCGAGGTGACATTGGGGAAATCTACGCATAGGGGTTGATGCACGTTCTTGTCTTTGTTTCTCCGATAGAAATCTTGGGGCACTCTTTGAAGTTCTTTGTGTTGCATTGAGTATTATGAATCTGAAATTATTTGGTGTTATTTTAGTACGAACTCTTGGATAGATCAATCGGAAAGAATAGCTTCGAGGTGGTTTCATACCCTACAAACGATTTCTTCTTATGTTCTCCGCTAGATAGGAACTTTGGAGTTAATCTTCATCGCCCTTTGAGGGGTGGTAATATGATCCAATTATATTAGCATTGTTGAGAGATTGCACTAGTGAAAGTACGAACCCTAGGCCTCATTTTTAAGCATCACAATACCATTTTTGTGCCCGTTTACTATTTGTACTTGTTGGGAACGTAGTAATTCAAAAAAATTCCTATGATCATGCAAGATCTAACTAGGATATGCATAGAAATGAGAGGGGAGAGTGTGTCCACGTACCTGATACGTCCCCAACGTATCTACTTTTCCAAACACTTTTGCCCTTGTTTTGGACTCTAACTTGCATGATTTGAATGGAACTAATCCGGACTGACGCTGTTTTCAGTAGAATTACCATGGTGTTATTTATGTGCAGGAGGAAACGTTCTCAGAATGACCTAAAACTTCACGGAGCCACTTTTCAAAAAAAAACAAAAATACCTGCCAAAGATGAAGGCCAGGGGGCCCACCGTCTCTCCATGAGGGTGGGGGGCGCGCCTGCCCCCCTAGGGCGCGCCCCCTACCTTGTGGGCCCCCTGTTGCATCTCCGACTCCAACTCCACCACCATATATTGAGTTTCGGGGAGAAAAAAATCAGAGAGAAGAAATCATCGCGTTTTACAATACGGAGCCACCGCCAAGCCCTAAAACCTCTCGGGAGGGCTGATCTGGAGTCCGTTCGGGGCTCCGGAGAGGGGAATCCGTCGCCATCGTCATCACCAACCATCCTCCATCACCAATTTCATGATGCTCACCGCCGTGCGTGAGTAATTCCATCGTAGGCTTGCTGGACGGTGATGGGTTGGATGAGATCTGTCATGTAATCGAGTTTGTTTTGTTAGGGTTTGATCCCTAGTGTCCACTATGTTCTGAGATTGATGTTGCTATGACTTTGCTATGCTTAATGCTTGTCACTAGGGCCCGAGTGCCATGATTTCAGATCTGAACCTATTATGTTTTCATCAATATATGAGTGTTCTTGATCCTATCTTGCAAGTCTATAGTCACCTATTATGTGTTATGATCCGTTAACCCCGAAGTGACAATAATCGGGATACTTACCGGTGATGACCGTAATTTGAGGAGTTCATGTATTCACTATATGTTAATGCTTTGTTCCGGTTCCCTATTAAAAGGAGGCGTTAATATCCCTTAGTTTCCGTAAGGACCCCGCTGCCACAGGAGGGTAGGACAAAAGATGTCATGCAAGTTCTTTTCCATAAGCACATATGACTATATTCGGAATACATGCCTACATTATATCAATGAACTGGAGCTAGTTCTGTGTCACCCTAGGTTATGACTGTTACATGATGAACCACATCCGGCATAATTCTCCATCACCGATCCATTGCCTACGAGCTTTCCATATATTGTTCTTCGCTTATTTACTTTCCCGTTGCTATTGCTATCATCACTACAAAATACCAAAAACATTACTTTTACTAATGTTACCTTTTGTTACTGTTATCACTACTATCATATTACTTTGCTACTAAACACTTTGCTGTAGATATTAAGTTTCCAGGTGTGGTTGAATTGACAACTCAGCTGCTAATACTTGAGAATATTCTTTGGCTCCCCTTGTTTTGAATCAAAAAAATTTGGGTTGAATATTCTACCCTCGAAAACTATTGCGATCCCCTATACTTGCAGGTTATCAGAACCCTCGTAGACCGAAAGCGGAAGCATTTAGTAACGCGGTTGATGTAGTCGAACGTCTTCATGATCCAACCGATCCAAGTACCGAATGTACGGCACCTCCGTGTTCAGCACACATTTAGCACGATGACGTCCCTCGAGCTCTTGATCCAGTAGAGAGTCGAGGGAGAGTTCCGTCAGCACGATGGTGTGGCGATGGTGTTGGTGATGTGATCCACGCAGGGCTTCGCCTAAGCACTACGACAATATGACCGAGGTGGTAAACTATGGAGGGGGGTACCGCACACGGCTAGGAAACAACTGGGCGTCAAAGTTCGCCACTATGATAATAAAGCACAAGCAGACAGCAGATTACATACACTGGGCATCAAAGATCGCCACCAGTGCAAATAAACACGCTGACAAAATAATATACAAAACCGATAGCACTTCAATAGAGTTCAAGAAAGGTTAGCCCTGTTGGGGAGCTGCAGCACAAGCAGCTGAGCAAGATGATGAGACTGCGCTTGTTCAACACTTATATCTTCCTCACTCTGAAAGATAAACAAGCAGACAGATGACAGGTTTTGCACATAAAAGTATCAGTGCTGACAATTTATCACATTTCTTACTGACGAATAAAGTGACACAGTTTAAAATTGCATTAACACAATATGGTATTGTTCAGGTCAAGACATGGTAGGAAATGACATTGTGAAGGAGTTGGCAGCTTCACGACACCATTGTATTACAGATCAAGAACTCATAAGTATCAATGGTTAGTGTGCTGTCAATTTATACCATTTCAGATTGGCAAATAAAGAGACGGTTTAAATAATAGTAGAATGATATGACATTGTTCATAGTTAAGACATTGCAGAATATGACATTGTGCTGTAGTGGGTAGGTTCACCACACCACTGGATTACGGATGAAGAACAGAAGCATACATGCAGTGCAAAAGAAGATCACTTGCTCTGTATAGTTTAATTTACATGGTATGAAGAAGGAACTTGGTTGTACAACTGAAAACTTAAATTGAGAAAGGACAAACTTTTGTTTATGAACTACATAATAAACTTTAAACAAGCAATTTGATGCAAACACCAAAAATAAACAACTGTTGCAGTCATGCCTAACCAAATATATACAACAAAGTTTGAAGGCTTGAGATGGACAAACTTACATTATTAGTGAAGACATGCTCTATAAAGGCCTTGTCCATGCTAATGGGGGAAATTCAAGAAGTTTACCACATAATCTTCTTCAAAAGCATTGCCTTTATTCTACATTTTGTTAAGAGTAAATATAGATGTGATAATATACGAAAAAATGGAGAATATTTAAGATAAGATGAAGAGTGATGCTACATAACCAAGTAGCTATAAATGTAAGTGCAGCGATACAGGCAAAAGGTACAACCAAGAGCAATGCACAGCTAAACTTCTTCAGTACCAACCTTATGGTAAGAGTAAATATAGATCTGATGTGTAGAAAATGGAGGGCAAAGGAAAATAAGCTGCAGAGTGATGGTACATGAACAACTACCTGTCATTATAAGTACACTGATAAAGGATAGCATGTACTTACAAGAACAATGCAGAGCTAAAAAAACATTGGCATTTGATATATTCTACACTAATGTAACCATTCATACAGATCAGATAATTTGGAGCGAACAATTGATAAGCAAGCTATCATGCATACTGCTGTCACATAATGAACCAGGTATGTATGCAAGTACAGTGATATAGGACAACACGTACTAACAAGAGCAAATCAACGGGCAGCATATTTGTGATATCCTGTCATTCTTGTCAAACCAGAATTCTTCTTCGAGCAGATTTCCTGCAAAAAGATCCGTAAGGCACATGCGGAAAAGTAGAAGTTCAAATTGTCATGTGATTTTATAGACAGTACCTCATCCTGGGAACGAGACTAGTGCATAACAAGGTTTTTCCATTCAATGTCTTCTAAATTTAGCCCAGGAGACTTCACCGGAAATTCATTTATAGACTTGCCATCAAAGTGTGATTTCCTCAGGTAACACCGATACTGCTGCAATGCTTCCTTGAAAAGCACAAGCAAGCTTTGCTCGTCATGACTATCCAGATTGACCCTCGCCTAGTTAAAACAATGTAATGTAAATCATTGATGTGTTCAATCAGCAGAAACAGGAAAATAATAACCATGAATAATAGCACTTACACGTATGTTGGACAGGAAGATGTGAAAATGGTGTTTGTCTTCACAATAATCTTCCCATGATGGGAATATATGCACGTAGTACCTAACAGCATTGAAAGCACTATCTTTTAAACTGGGAATAAATGGAATGTGGTTCCAATCTGCAGGAATTGGTCGTCTCTGCAGTTGGAAGAGATCTTCGGCCGGTGGACTTGCTGTACTTATTGCTGGAGTGTGATTTTTTTGTGGTACAGCTGGTGCTATGGCAAATGAAATTGGTATACCTTTTGCTGGAGTGCAGGTCCTGTGTGGTGGGGCTAGTGGTGTAGCCAATGAAGTATGGGTACAGTCTGCTGGAGTCGGTCCTACGTTTTGTGTCACTGGTTGTACATCCAATATAAGTGGGGTGTTGTCTGATTTCTCCGGCACCACCACGTTTTTCAAGGACTTTGCTGGTGCTCCTTCAGGTTCGGCAATCACCCTCTTCCTTTTTGATGTCTGATGCACAAGAACAGCATTTGAGTGAAAAAACATGGTATGATGACAGATGGAGTATGTATTGATAATGGATGGGCATGGCATCTCGACATATATGATGAGTAAACTAAGCAGATGGCGGTGCAACAAAGTAGAAGAAATGCAAGACACCATATGCAAGATACCCGCAATCAATAAAATGTTGCCAAATTAGAACATGCACCTTGATGGGTGAACAGGACATGCCATCTGCCTTTGACTCCTCGAGGTTAGAATAGTCATTAGGATCATATTCTGAACAAGAATCAACAGGTGGGGAGTGTATGAGTTTCATTGCATCCAGAATGGCACTCAATGCCTTGGTGCCAATTTTATAAGTCATTACAGTGTTTAGCTTCAAGAGTGGACTGCTGCTAGTGCGACACAAAGCAGCTACACAAATCATAGTGTAGATATAACGGGAAAACCTTAAGCATCAGAGTAAAATCAGCAAAGTGGAACTTGCTAGAATATATGTGCTAGTATTGCCGGTACGGCTAGAAAGGCTTCGGATACCAGCTCTCTTCAAGTGAAGGTGCGGTACTGTTAATATCAGTGTAACTCTCAAAGGCGACACAGCTCCCCGCATTTCCTTGCTATTCTTATAGGATTCAAGTGGGCAGGCCACTACAAATCATATTCCTATGTTTACAAGATCCTACAAATCAAAGAGGCTCAAAGTGTCCATCACAACCGACCGTATAGACCTCTACACTGCAAATGTCCCTGCTCATCTTCAGTACAAGGAACATACTGTACTACTATCATACTCCCTCCGTTCCAAAATATAAGTCTTGGTAGAGATTTCCACTATGGATCACGTACAGATGTATCCAGATACATTTTAGAGTGTAGATTCACTCATTTGCTCCATATGTAGTCCATGGTGGAATCTATACAAAGACTTGTATTTAGGAACGAAGAGAGTACATGTTAAAGAAGAACAGAAGAGGAACATGGTAAAGAAGAAGAAGCAGATTTTGGATAATAAAATGTTGGTTGCGCAGTGCCCACACATGATGAACCAGAGCGCATTAAGAATGCAACTCCCAGCTGTCTCTCGACCATTTCAGGTGGTTGGATGAAGATCCTACGTCTCCTAACCCTTCTTCTTCCTCGTCCCTGATTCTTCCCATACAGAACAGCACGGGCCGCCGGCCGGACCACCGGGCCCCATCGCCTGTGTTCCTCCGCCACCCCCACCCCCGCCCCCGCCCCAACCCCCACCCGCGTCGAGTTTTCTTCGTTCGGCGAGGCCCCACAACCACCCGAGCCCCTTCGATCGCACCGGCGAACTCCGGCGAGCTCTAAAAAATCGATTGACCCAATTTTGAAATTTAGTCTACTGTGATTTAACTAGTGTGGAATATAAAAGGGGAAAACCATAAGCATTGGGAGTATAGTGTTGAGCGTGCCATGGCGGATCTGAAGGTGCAAACCGGACAAAGGCAACTTCGCAACCAAGACAAGAAATCAGAGTAAAGCAGTGGCGATCTATTTTCTTGCTGCGGTAAATAAGTTGAGCAGATACGAAAGAGTACCGCCTCTGGTGCGGCGCCGTGTACGCATCTGCTGAGAATTTGACGGTGCTGCGGTAGCGATGGCTGTCAGCAGCGTGGAAGCAGATCTAGGAGGATAGACGGTGGCGGCGGGGCGTGGTGGACGAGACGGTCGTAGGAGCGGCGCCGACAAGGTGGACGATGGCGGGGATGAAGCGCGAGGACGGGATGCAAGGATCCCGGTCCGAAGCCATGGATGAGAGAGGTCGATCTCTTGTAATGGATGGCGGCGTCAGGGTATCAGCTCCGGCATGGTGGAGGAGGACGATGGTGGATGGGGTGGCGGACGGCGGCGGACGGAGGAGGGTGGGGTGGAGAGGGTGTTTTGGCGCCCACGGAGTACGAATGGGGAAAAGGGTGGTAGAGAGGAAGGGGGGACCATGTATTCAGGGCACGCTTGTCTCAAATGCGAGGAAATTTACAAACTTAGCCCCCGTTTCAAATTTCTACTACATCACAACAAATTAGTCGGTTGGGGATAGGACGGTAATCTCGCATACACCGAATATTTGCTGACGAGAGTTTGTTTTTGGCGCCCACCGTGTATGAATATGAATCAGGGAGGGAGTCAATTTCGGCCGAGGACACACTGTGTTTTGGCGCCCATCGTGTATGAATCCGGGTGAGAGGCGGTTACGTCACGTTTGGGTGAAATTACAAACCTACCCCTATCGAAACCTATAGAAATCCCACAGATAGGCTTTGCGTGGCAGGGATAGGCAGTAGTTATTTCCATCTCGCAGATTTTGGTTTCAGGCAGTTACTGCGACTTTCCCCGCTTCGTTCAAATTTTGTTGAGTGCACGTTTACCGTGCCAACTCAATTCGAATCCCATTTGTATTCTTTTTTTCCGGGCGGGATCCATTTTCAATTGGAATTACATTCTATATACATTATTTTTATATATATACTTTCAAAAGCACGACAAAGAATTCTGCTCCATTATATGTATAATATGATTTACATATACAACGATCTCAAAATCTTAAGGTTGAATTCGAAAAAATTTAAAATTATGTTCTACTAAAATGTATGGATCAGTAATATCTACATATTAAATAACATAGATGTGCGTGAATTCATATGAGTATGCATGTTTGATAGATCAATTTTGGTTCGAGTATGGATTGCATGTATCATCATCTCGAATTCTAATTTTTGAATCCCTTTTTTGTTCACTCCTTTCACGCCCATCTCTCTCGCATGCATGCTCCTTCAGGTAGCTATCACTCTCTTTTCTCCAGCTCACCCGCATGCTCACTTCATGTTTCTCCTATCCTCGCAAGCATTGTCTCTCGACGTCTCCCTTGAGAAGTGTCACACTCTCCCTATCATTATACATTACACGGTTTTCATTATCTCTCACGTCTCTACTGTTCTCTGGTATCACTCGGTACCTAAGCTTTATTTTTCACCGCCACACACACAGTCTCCACTCGTCTTTCACTTTGTCTTTCTCTCTATGGGATTCTCTCACACACCCTATATGTCTCTACATATGACTCATACCACTAAAATTACTCTCTCTCTCCTGTAGACACAACATTTGTTGCGGTCTCCTTTTCGTCTCCATCCCAGACTGACATTATTCATTTGTTTACCGATCAGACAACCCCGACTATCGTCTCCTCTCTCTCTCTCACAGACACACACACAACTCTTGCTTCCACTCCCCTTCCTGACTACCATCTCTCTCACACACACACAAAACTCTCGCTTTTGCACCCCGACTCATATTTCTCTCACAAACATTTATCGACTAGCTAGCCTCTAGATAGGTTTATACACCCTCACACTCGTGCTTCCACACCATCACATAAATGTCTCTCTCCCGCTCCTTGTATCTATGTAGAATTTTCTTCCCTTCTTGAGACACGCCCTCTCGATCGTGCACACACACACACTATCGCCTCATTTTAAGCTGATACCTATCGCACACACACTCCTTGTGTCTTTGTCACACATGCACTCCATCCTCCGCCACTCTCCCTCTCTCTCACACACACGTGGGCTTTTTGCAACAACTAGCAAGATGCCCATGCGTTGCACGGAACATCAAGATGCATTTTTATGAGTAGTTTATCTTGTGGGGGAAAATGATGAATGAGGGAAAGCCTTATTTGCAAATGTGGAGAGAGGTGTGGGTATCTTTTTGCAAAATTGCCATAGTTTCCTTCCTATCTGTCAGATATAGATCGGACAGCCTATATTGCAGGATGGCAGGCACATGATGATCACCGACAATGCTTTTTATAAGAGTAGGGATAAAAAATAGAGTTGGTGATGATGGTGGGCCTGCCATCCTGCAATGTAGGTCGTCCGATTTATATCTGACGGATTGGAAGAAAAATATGGCAATTTACCCACACTCTTCACCACATTTGCATATAAGGCCTTCCCTCGTTCATCCTTTTCTCCCACAAGATCTTGATGTTCCGTGTAACGCACGGGTATCTTGCTAGTAAGAATAGAAATTAGACATATACCACTTCTTGAATCTTGAAACCAACAACATTCCTCCCTTATCTCATCAAAACCGCCAAAAGAATATATTTTGAGTGAAACATAACATATTTTTAGTGATATACGTATTTCAAAACTAGACTTTTTTCTATCAAATTGGTGAATATGTATTAATCTACTTTGATCGTGTGGCAACGCATTGGCACATTGCTAGTAGTTATTATAATTTTTTGGACACCAAACAAACGGTGGAGTACATATACGAAGAGAAGAGGCGCACACACGCAGTCGGCCTCTCGCTGTCTCGCACACATGAGTGTTACGTAAAGGCAACGTTAACAACTAAACCCTAAAACCCTAGGTGCACGATTGCTGCATTCGCGGGTACCGGGTACGTGGTGGAGCACCTTTGTAGGAATAGTCAGCTCGCGTGATAATTTGATCTATAGGAGTTGATAGTCGGGACCACAGGTGAATGAATTGGAGCGCGGTGGCTTGTGAGTAGCCACAGATCGAGTAGCCATGTTTAAAATATCGTTTTTTAGCGGGGTTAAGAGTTCCGATTTTCAATGGCGCGTTATAAGTAGTAAGTAGTTTTTAGAATGATTGGTATGGAGCGAAAATGGAATTCATAGTACTATGTACCTCCTTGGCGTATGGTTGTATGGCTTTTTTTGCGATGGAGGTTGTATGGGTTTATGTTGCGAGATGTTGAACCTGGTTGTTCTAGGGCAAATACTATGGTTTAGATTTAGATGCTGCAGTAATGAAAATCGGAAGGGGAAACCCTTCTTTGATTAAAAAAACTACTACCTCCATTCTGGTTTACTAGTCCCCATCGTACTTTTGGTCAAAGTTTGTCCACGAATTTTACTTGTAAAATGTGAATGGAAAACGAGATGCATGCATGAACACTAGTTACTCTAACCCCCTCTAACCCCCCTCTCTTCTTTAATTCTTTGCCACATCAGCATGTTTGCTATTCCCGTGTGCATGATACCAGCTAAGATACCACCATTATGGCCAGCCTTAATCATCGCATGCAATAATTTAGTGCACCTTGAAATATGAACATGTGTGGGGCGTGTATGTTTTTAATGACTTGAGACTATACCTAGCCCGGCATACAAGATGACTTATTATGCACGGTTCCCCATACCTGCAGGAAGCCCGTTCGTCTCCAAATCTTTTCCTCCCCATGTGTGGAAACAATATGCCTGCCAAACTCTCCTTCTCCCTCCAGCGGTCCCACCACTCCACCCCGTGTGAAAAAATCTGCATGCATGACTCTCCTCCCCCCACGCTCGTCCAATCCATTGTGACCAGCAATATTTCCACCCCTTCGCTCCCCCGTAATTTACTCCAACAAATATGCCCACGTAGCTGTTACTTAACTGCAGGTGCATTGGGTCACTGACATATGGGCCCAACCGGGGTCTGGCCCACATGTCAGTGACGCAACTGGACCTGCAGTTAAGTCAGTGCAGCTCAGTCCATATCTTACGTAGGTGTGCCATTGCTCACTATAAATACCACGCCTCCCACGACATCGCTATCTCCTCCCCCTCACGTTCACGTTCATCGCTATCTCCTCCCCCTCCCTCTCACGTCGACCACCATGGCATCGCCCCTCCCAAGCCCTAGGAGCCCCTCGCGGCAATGCGCGGACGGTCATGTGTCGCCGTTCCGTTCCTCGCCGCCACTAGTCGAGGAGGACGCGTCGGTGTTCCGCTCCTCGCCGCTACGCGACGCGTCGCCGTTCTGTTCCTCGCCACCACTAGTCGAGGAGGACGCGACGGCGTTTCGCTCCTCGCCGCGACGCGACACGTCGCCGTTCCGTTCCTCGCCACCACTAGTCGAGGAGGACACGTTGGTGTTCCGCTCCTCGCCGCGACGCATAGAGGTGGATGCATCGGCGTTCCCAATCTCGCCAGCACGCGCGCCGGAGGACGCGTCGGCTCCCCGCTACGAGGAGAACGCCGCGCCGCCTGCCGAGCCCCCCAGCCTTAAGGAGCTTTGGAAAGAAATGGATGTCGCCTTGTGGGAGGCTTTGCCTCCAGCGGAGCGCGCCAAAATAGAGGCGGAGAAGAAGGCCGAGGAAGAGAAGTGCACCGCGGAATAAGCTGCCTGGGAGGCCTATGTCGCGTCCGAGAGAGTCAGGCAATTGGCTCTTTGGCAGAAGGCTCATGCGAGGGCCGTGAGGGTGGCGGAGGACGCACGTGCCAACACCCTGAGTGCAGTCAGGCCCAAGCGCCTCATCTACGCTTGGCGGTACGTGGACCGGGTGCATGCTTCCAGTGAGGAGGAGTACCTGTTGGCGCCAGATCACCACACCGGTGAGATCGCCCTCACCCACCGGCAAGCCACCAATCAGCACCTCGCGAGTTGCGAGGCTGAGGAAGAGGCGTTGTGTCGGCGCGCTGGGAAATGGCCGCGCACTAGGGCACTCGTGGCGCGCCGCAAGCACTCCTGCGAGCGCCGTGGCTTTTAGGAGGAGTATAATTTTTGTTTCGTAAGGCGATCTCATTAGTTTTGTGATGCAAATGATAAATCTTGAACATTCAGGAATTTTTAGCGTCCTTAATTAAGTATGTAAAAGGGAAAGTTTGGAAACCTTGTGTATTCGTATGCATTTGCAAGTACGTGCATATAGCACAAACTTTACTATATACTATCGCACTACACGTCTCTCTCGATATATGCTTGCAAACTATGCTACTCCCTCCGTCCAGGTCAATAAGTCATCTTTGGTTGTGCACCGTGACCAAGGAGGGAAGACTTATACACCTAGACAGAGGGAGTACTACTATTACTTATGTACTCCCTCCATCCGGGTTTACTAGGCCTCTCAGCATCATAAGCATGTCCCCTTTTATAAGGCCACGCGTTGGAAAGGTGCATGCATGCAACCATTTCATTAGTTGTATTGAAAGCTATTGTTGTTGGTGCCATGGCTGAAAAGTTAATACACTTCATGTGTGCTTTTTCATTGGCTGCATGCATGTGAGAGAGTGCATTGGGAGTGGAATGGAAGAATTAATGTGAGCAAATTACTATGTGTCTTGGTCTAAGAGAAGTTGTCTTTAGGCCTAATAAACCCGGATGGAGGGAGTACGTGTAAATGCACGTTTTAACATTACGATGCGGTTTTTGTAAAAGTAGAAAAACAGCACTAGTCAAGCTTGTGAAACGATTCAATGCAAAACAAATGCAAAAATGCTCGTTTGATTGTTTACTTTTAGCTTCCTTCTCTATGGTTATTTCTCTATCGTACTTTGTACGAAGTATCTAACTGGTTGGAAAGGCATGCAAATTCCCAAACTTCTTCCTACACCCTGTATCGAATTTTTTGCCTAACAAGTTGTGCCGTGCAATTGGAATTCCAACTTGAGTACTACTACTAGTAGGAGTACCAGGGGCCAGTTCTTTTAGGCTTCTAGATTAGTAATCCCATAACTACTACCTCCGTCCTGGTTTATTGGTCCCCATTGTAATCTGTGTCAAATTTTGATCATAAATTTAACTAATGAAATGTTAGTGCATGTCACATGCACTACTCCATCCGTCTAGGTGAGTAAGTCATCTTAGACTGTGCACCGTGACCAAGGAGGAGGAGAAAACGAGAAACGTTAATGTCTATTTGCTAATTAATAGTATTGCATGCAATGAACTAACCATTGCATGTCGTGTTTGATATCTCAAGTCATTAAAAGCATGCACACTCTTTATCTCTTATTGGTTGATATGTCAAGAAACAAGAAACGAGGTAGAAGTTAATGCACTGCGCCTAAGTGTCTTGGGATTATTTGGTTTTCGTAAGATGACTTACACACCTAGACGGAGGGATTACAATGGTGAGGAATAAACCAGTTAAATCTTTGGTCAAAATTTAGCACAAATTACAATGGTGAGGAATAAACCAGGACGGAGTAGTAGTTTAGAAGCCCAAATAAATGAGTGAGGCGCCTTATTGTTACTCTCCACTATGACTAGTCTTGTGGGAAAAGCTGGGGAAGCCGCCAAAAGAACTGGCCCTAGGAGTAGTAGCTAGGGATTGAGTGTGCGAGATGAACCGGAGAAAGTAAATGCAGAGAGATGAAATGCAAAAAAGACGGAGGGATGTGATGGTTGCTTGTCCGTTTATTTTACCAGGCCACTTATTACTGGGAGTGGTTGGGTTTTGTGACATGACAGCTTTACTGCCGCGCCACGAGCGGGGTGAGAGGTGAGACTCCCATGCAGCGCCGCCCTCTACACTTGTACTACATCGGTCGTGGTTTATTAGTCCCCCATTGAATTTGTCTGAAGATTTCACTGACAAAATGTTAGTGCATGTCAACAAAAACTATATCGTTGGATTCGCGTTTGAACATAGTTTTGAATGATATAATTTTAGGTGACATGCATCAGCATTTATCGTACTATATATAATGTTAGTTCAATTTTTGGTCGTACTAATCTATAGTAGTAAGCTGCCCGTGCGTTGCACCGAAGAGTGAAATGCATTGATCGGGGAGTTGTTTATTTTGACAAAGGATGTGGGGGTCATCTCATGTGTAACGGGTATCTATAGTTTTCTTTGGATATTATTTCATCTCTAGAGCTCACAAACATCCGGGTGAAATAGATAAAAAGGTATCTTTTGCAAACAAAAGCGTTCAACTATTCAACCTGCATCCAAAACTTGTGAAGAAACCTTATTGTGCTTTGCAAGAAATGATCTTTTCTATACTATCTATACTACTACTACTATATAGTATACGAGTCCTGGATTGCACCTAGAGCATCAATCCTAGCCACTCATCTCCTAAATCTAATGGCTGATATTGGAGGGATTCACAGTGAACAGTGCCTGCAGCTGAATCTACTTGGTTCTGGAACCATCGCTGCACCGTGTCATACCTTCCTGAAAAGAAGACCTATGCCTCCTCTACTATGCTGCAATTGTCAGGTTGTGATGAGTAAAAAAAAGAGTTGGTTGTGAGCCGATGTGAGATGGTCTGGAGGAGAAACTAAAGTTGAAGTAAACAATTTGTGGGTTCCACCACGTACTTTTTTTATATATTCTTCAAAAATTTCTGGATGACCGCACGCAGTAGTTGCATTTTGTACTACCAATTAGTAAATTTCTAAACTCTATTTCCTGTGCATCAACAATATTATTTTTTTGCTCGGAATTCATTTTTCAAAGTATTTTTTTGGTCGAATCACACCATATTGTTAAGACGTGCATTGCACGTGCATACACACTAGTAAGAATTAGTTTTTGAGTATCAATTGTTATACATGTTGGCTACAGATGACATGGCACTTTCTTATAGTCAACAGTTGGCTATACTATTAAGTAATATTAACCATGCCCTTATACACCTAGACGGAGGGATTAAATCAGGATGACTTGCAAGCGGGTAGAGGAGATGTAAGAAATGGTTCATCGTAAGTCTTTCACCAGTACTTTAGTAAATATTCATACATGGAAGATTCTAGACTAAACCATAAACGGATACACTTTTATTCATGCGCGATACTCCAATAGAGCAAGATCCTGCATGGAAGTCTCCACATGCTTAGACAACGGATTACATTGAGCGAAGACTAATGATCAACATTTAACTTGATAATGCGTATGTCCAGGTGAACCTCCTTTGAGTCCCCGTGCATCGCGTCGGCGGGTAAAGGATGCCATGGGTTTTCCAAGTCCACATTGGCGGGATAGTCCCAGCTCCCCAGAGTCCAAGTCCATTCGATGAGGCCGGTGTCGCCGCCCACGCGACCCGGAGGGGTAGTAACACTGACCACGCACCCGTACATCGGCCTCGTGTCAGTGTCAGCGGCGTCGCCCCTGACGCACATTACAGAGACGGGGCGGCGGCCTGCGCGGGCCTCGCCGGTGCCCACGATCAAGAGGAAGACGTTGTCGTCCTCCACCGAGACTAGCAGGTGGCGGTGATCCTCCAGCGACTCCGGCATGGTGAACGGGTAGCACGTCTCGTACTTGATGTTCTCCGCTAAGGGCCAGCAGTGACTGTTGCACGCATCCGTGAGGTGATGTACCATGTCCGCCGGCGAGCCACAAAACGGCATCAGGCACTCATAGCAGTGGACGAAGGGCTCCTTGGAGGCATCGACCAGGCCGTCCATGAAACGGGAGTGGCTGTAGGGGACGTTGCGCCAGTTGAATATATGAGCAAGTTACTATGAGATTTAATCCGAATAAGCACAAAATAAATCATGACGGCTATAACAGAGATGAAACTAATCATGTGGACTAGCATAGCAGTAGGATACAGAGTAGAAACATGAATTCTACCACGATTTCAAACAGGAAGGACAGAAACACATACGGTGCAATGGGAGCAGCACCGTTGGCGTTGAGGTTGTCGCCCATGTCCAAACACCACGTAGACACGGGCCCTGTTTGGATACTCTAACTCAGTTAGAGGTTAGAGTTAGATTCTAACCTTGAACTAGCTCTGAACTAACTCTAACCAAAAATATGTTTGGATGGCAGGGTTAGATGGAGCGCAGATACGGCGAGGCACCTTCATGGGCGGTGCGAGAGGGAGGGAGGAAGAGGACGAGACGCCTTCATGGTCTTTGAGCATGGTTCATAGTCGTTCCACGCTCAGGCATTGAAGTTTGTAACTATTTTAGATTAGAATATACTACTCCTCCGGTGCTAGTAGTAGAGCAGAGTCCTACTCTACTACTCTACTCAAGCAAGTTAGGGCATAGCACTATAGGGAGTACCAGTACTGTGATCACTCAAGCAAGTTTTCTGGCATCGACATGACCCTACGCTGCTGGTATGTGTCTCATAAGTCAAGCGGCATGCTGTAGTCATCATCACATGTCCACTTCCCGCAGCACATATTTGCTTCTCCATCTTTGTCCGCACATAATCTCGTCCAATCTTCCATCCCCGCTAAGGCGCCTCCCCCCCTCGTCCGAAACCCAAGCACTAACAATGGCAGAACCGAGCAGCGTCTGCCGAAAGAGTGGATGGAATTCGCTCCCCACAGAGGTAATCAAGCTCATTGTTTCGCATGTGGACAATCTTAGTACCATGCAAGGATCATGATGGCAGCGCGGTTTCGTTCATCAGGCAAAACTGTGTGTACACAGCGTACCATGCATCTCTGCATGCACCATACCCTGATATGTGCCGCCACGCTCTGCAGCCCAAAGTAGGAGAGAGGGTCGCAAGTATCAGACTTTGACCTGCTGGCTGGAGTTTCCCCCGTCATGCACCCATCTGGTTCAAGCCATCAGCCAATCTCCATAGCTTAATAAATAGTAACGTCTAACTGAGCCAGTTAGTTAGATGCGTACACTTGGTGTAGTAGGATCTTTATTTAGTTTGATCCTCACACTTGTTCTTTTTGGTAGCCCTTTTGTAATGATGGCTGATGTTTGGTTTGGAAGAGAGAGTCGCGTCTTCACTCTTCTGGCATGCTTACTGCTTCTGTTGCACCCCCAGCCCTGGTTGCTTTTGCTGCTGTTTTCAATGTACAATCGGTAGTATATTTGGTTTGTTGGTTGAATAAATATGTTGTTAGAACGACAAACACAATGTTTTGGAAGTTGTTGCATGGTTCGATCCTTTAGGGCCCCGTACCGTACGTAGCGCATACTATTTTTCGTATGGAACACATTTTCCACTTGTTGATAACATGCAGCCCACTGACGAAGGCCCAATAGAGAAGCCCATAATTAACTGGAAGGGAGGCTCTCACATGAATCCGGCCCAGGTACATGCTCATGGTCCCCTAAACATAAGTAAATAAATAAATAAAGATAAATGCTCATGCACCAGTTCTTTGGGAAAATAGGTAGCCCAGTATTTCTTTTTGAAGAATACCCAAGCTAGGCCTATTTGTTTTCTCCGAATTACTGGGCTGCAAATCTTTCAAGACGAGGAGGGATGCATTCCGACCTGGCTTAAGAGTATGGTCAATGTCTGTTAAAAGTAATATCAAAAGGGGTTGAAAATTCCAAAAAAATATATAGCAAATGGGATATAAGTTTCTTTTTTGTTTTTGTTCTTCACTGATATCTTATACATATTTCATTGGATTTAACATGACATAGTACTAATTTATTTTTAAATTTGTTTTAGTATGGCTATTAATTTTTGGATAAAGAATATTTCGTTCCCCAGCAAAAATTTGCGAATTTTCAAAATTTCCCACATATTTAGTTAATTTTTTGACCCTGGTACTGACCAGAAAATGGCCAGCAATTCTAAAAATGGAAAACGGGCTGCAATAAACTCCATATAAATTAGAAAATGAGTAAAAATTATAAAAATAATAGCAAATGGGCTGTACACACCACATATTTCGAGGCTGACTTGTTTACGCAAGGCTTTATCAGTGAACACACGATTCTAGCAGCAGTGGTTGTTGGATGTCCATCCAACGGCCGACGTGCTTCTTCAATCTTTGATCTTCCTGCTCCAGCCGCCTAAACTAGCGTCGGCGGGACTGCCTGCTCCCTCCTCTTGTGGCCCGCTGTGATGCCGCGTAGACTTCCCCGGCCCACCCTACTCCCTCTGCTGGCTTGGCCGCACGCAATCAACTGCCTCTTTATTACGCAAAAAAAATATTCCTCCCACTGACATCTGGGGCGCACCGGTTGGGAGGCTGACCTATGGGCCTACTAAGTTGACGCGTACGCACGGCTTGTCAACTTAGTCAACAAACGATTCTAGCAGCAGTAACCGTTGGATTTGAATCGAACGGTCCTGCTGCTTCTTCAATCGCTGCTCTTCTTGCACCAGCCGCCCAAACTAGCGCCGGGGAGACCGCCTGCTCCTGCCTTAAGTGGCCGGTTGTGCTGCCGTTGAGGCCTCATCGCCCCCTACTACTCCCACCGCTAGCTAGGCCCTGCGGCAACGGCAGCCTCACACTGTAGCCGAACCAGTGAACCCTCGTACTCCTCTCCGCATGGGCATCCACTACCGCATCTTCCCCGGCTCCGCGTTGTCCCCTTCCTAGGCCTCATCATCGTACACCGCCTTGGTGCTCTCGGTGCGGCGTGGTCAACATGGTCAACCACATTCCATCGGAAGAGTACTGTACGTGGAGAGGCTGACAGCTGGGTCCACGGCCACAGCCCAGTTTTTTTGTGATTTGCCAAGTAAGTCGCTTTGTCAGGCCTGTTGGGCTGCAAATCTTTCAAGACGAGGAGACCTTTCATTCGGCTGGCCGAGAAAATGGCCCATCAGTAATGAGAAATGGGTTGTACATTTTTAAAACACATCAAACCGGCAATTAGTTTCAAATATCTTTTTTTATTTCGAGATTTTAAATTACATTAATTTTTATGCGTGGAGAATTTGTTGGATTTTATATTGATCTACATTTATTTTTAAAATCAGTTTGAATGTGAGTCGAAATTTTGGGATTAAAAACAGTTCGGACGGCACCGAAATATGCAGAATTTCATATAATTTTTTAACCACGTGGCCACAATATGGGCTGTAATGCTAACAAAAAGAATATGGGCTCCAAAAAAACCTTAATAATTAGCAAATGGGTTGTAAATTATTAGAAATAATGGCAGATGGGTTGTATGCTGTTTTCCACAGATTTGAGGCTTTCCTAAAAAGAAGGTTGACGCACAAGCAGTGACTGTTGGATGGCCATCCAACGGCCGTCGTGCTTCTTCAATCTCTGCTCTTCCTGCTCCAGCCACTCAAACAAGCGCCGGCTGGACTGCCTGCTCCCTCCTCCCCGTGGCCGGCTCTGCTGCCGCGCAGGCCTCACCTCCCCACCGTACTCCCATCGCTGGCCTAGCCATCCCTCTACTCACCCACACCTGTTGTTATTCTCCGGCGACGGCAGACGAACCAATAAACCCTCGTACAGTCGTACTCCCCTCCGCGTGGGAATCAACGGCCGAGTCTTCCCTACCTCCGTGTCGTTCCCTTCCTAGGCCTTGCTGTCATCCACTGCCTTGTGACAGTCCAATTAAGCATCTTGATCTATCTCTATAGATCTTAATGCCCAATATATAAGTAGCTTCGTCGAGGTCTTTTATTGAAAATTCTTATTGAAGTATCCTTTTATGCTATCCAGAAATTCTATATTATTTCCAATCAACAATATGCCATCCACATATAATATTAGAAATTCTACAGAGCTCCCACTCACTTTCTTGTAAATACAGGCTTCTCCAAAAGTCTGTATAAAACTATATGCTTTGATTACACTATCAAAGCGTATATTCCAACTCCGAGAGGCTTGCACCAATCCATAAATGGATAGATGGAGCGTGCACACTTTGTTTGCACCTTTAGGATCAACAAAACTTTCTGGTTGCATCATATACAACTCTTCTTTAAGATATCCATTAAGGAATGCAGTTTTGACATCCATTTGCCAAATTTCATAATCATAAAATGCAGCAATTGCTAACATGATTCGGACATACTTAAGCATCACTACGGGTGAGAATGTCTCATCGTAGTCAACTCCTTGAACTTGTCGAAAACCTTTTGCAACAAGTCAAGATTTGTAGACAGTAACATTATCGTCAGCGTTAGTCTTCTTCTTGACGATCCATTTATTCTCTATTCCTTGCCGATAATTGGGCAAGTCAACCAAAGTCCATAATTTGTTCTCATACATGGATCCCATCTCAGATTTCATGGCCTCAAGCCATTTCGCGGAATCTGGGCTCATCATCGCTTCCTCATAGTTCGTAGGTTCATCATGGTCAAGTAACATGATCTCCAGAACAGGATTACCATACCACTCTGTGCGGATCGTACTCCGGTTGACCTACGAGGTTTGGTAGTAACTTGATCTGAAGTTTCATGATCATCATCATTAGCTTCCTCACTGATTGATATAGGAATCACTAGAACTGATTTCTGTGATGAACTAGTTTCCAATTCAGGAGAAGGTACAATTGCCTCATCAAGTTCTACTTTCCTCCCACTCACTTCTTTCGAGAGAAACTCCTTCTCTAGAAAGGATCCATTCTTAGCAACAAATATCTTACCTTCGGATCTGTGATAGAAGGTGTACCCAATAGTCTCCTTTGGGTATCCTATGAAGACACATTTCTCCGATTTGGGTTTGAGCTTATCAGGTTGAAGCTTTTTCACATAAGCATCACAGCCCCAAACTTTAAGAAACGACGGCTTAGGTTTCTTGCTAAACTACAATTCATATGGCGTCGTCTCAACGGATTTAGATGGTGCCCTATTTAAATTGAATGCAGCTGTCTCTAAAGCATAACCCCAAAATGATAGCGGTAAATCAGTAAGAGACATCATAGATGGCACCATATCCAATAAAGTACGGTTACGACATTCGGACACACCATTATATTGTGGTGTTCCAGGTGGCGTGAGTTGCGAAACTATTCCATATTGCTTCAAATGAAGACCAAACTCATAACTCAAATTTTCACCTCCACGATCAGATCATAGAAACTTTATTTTCTTGTCACGGCGATTTTCCACTTCACTCTGAAATTCTTTGAACTTTTCAAATGTTTCAAACTTATGTTTCATTAAGTAGACATACCCATATCTGCTTAAATCATCTGTGAAGGTAAGAAAATAACGATACCTGCCACGAGCCTCAACACTCATTGGACCGCATACATCAGTATGTATTATTTCCAATAATTCAGTTGCTCGCTCCATTGTTCCGGAGAACGGAGGCTTAGTCATCTTGCCCATGAGGCATGGTTCGCAAGCATCAAGTGATTCGTAATCAAGTGATTCCAAAAGCCCATCGGCATGGAGTTTCTTCATGCACTTTACACTAATATGACCTAAACGGTAGTGCCACAAATAAGTTGTAGTATCATTATTAACTTCGCATCTTTTGGCTTCAATATTATGAATATGTGTATCATTACAATCGAGATTCAACAAAAATAGACCACTCATCAAGGGTGCATGACCATAAAAGATATTACTCATATAAATAGAACAACCATTATTCTCTGATTTAAATGAATAACCGTCTCACATTAAACAAGATCCAGATATAATGTTCATGCTTAACGCTGGCACCAAATAACAATTATTTAGGTCTAATACTAATCCCGAAGGTAGATGTAGAGGTAGCGTGCCGACGGCGATCACATCGACTTTGGAACCGTTTCCCACGCGCATCGTCACCTCGTCCTTAACCAATCTTCGCTTGATCCGTAGTCCCTGTTTCGAGTTGCAAATATTAGCAATAGAACCAGTATCAAATACCCAGGTGCTACTGCGAGCATTAGTAAGGTACACATCAATAACATGTATATCACATATACCTTTGTTCACCTTGCCATCCTTCTTATCCGCCAAATACTTGGGGCAGTTCCGCTTCCAGTGACCAGTCTGCTTGCAATAGAAGCACTCAGTTTCAGGCTTAGGTCCAGGTTTGGGTTTCTTCTCTTGAGTAGCAACTTGCTTGCCGTTCTTTTTGAAGTTCCCCTTCTTCTTCCCTTTGCCCTTTTTCTTGAAACTAGTGGTCTTGTTAACCATCAACACTTGATGCTCCTTCTTGATTTCTACCTTCGCAGCTTTTAGCATCGCAAAGAGCTCAGGAATAGTCTTCTCCATCCCTTGCATATTATAGTTCATCAGGAAGCCTTTATAGCTTGGTGGCAGTGATTGAAGAACTCTGTCAATGACACTATCATCAGGAAGATTAACTCCCAGCTGAGTCAAGTGATTGTGTTACGCAAACATTCTGATTATGTGTTCACTGACAGAACTATTCTCCTCCATTTTGCAGCTATAGAACTTGTTGGAGACTTCGCATCTCTCAACTCGGGCATTTGCTTGAAATATTAACTTCAATTCCTGGAACATCTCATATGCTCCATGACGTTCAAAATGTCTTTGAAGTCCTGATTCTAAGCCGTAAAGCATGGCACACTGAACTATCAAGTAGTCATCAGCTTTGCTCTACAGACATTCATAATGTCCGGAGTTGCTCCTGCGGCGGGTCTTGCACCTAGCGGTGCTTCCAGGACGTAATTCTTCTGTGCAGCGATGAGGATAATCCTCAAGTTACGGACCCAGTCTGTGTAGTTGCTACCATCATCTTTCAACTTAGCTTTCTCTAGGAACGCATTAAAATTCAAGGGAACGGCAGCACGGGCCATTGATCTACAACAACATAGATATGCAAAAAACTATCAGGTACTAAGATCATGATAAATTAAAGTTCAATGAATCATATTATTAAAGAACTCCCACTTAGATAGACATCCCTCAAGTCATCTAAATGATCACGTGATCCATATCAACTAAACCATGTCCGATCATCACGTGACATGGAGTTGTTTTCAATGGTGAACATCACTATGTTGATCATATCTACTATATGATTCACGTTCGACCTTTCGGTCTCAGTGTTCCGAGGCCATATCTGCATATGCTAGGCTCGTCAAGTTTAACCCGAGTATTATGCACGTGCAAAACTACCTTGCACCCGTTGTATGTGAATGTAGAGCTTATCACACCCGATCATCACGTGGTGTCTCGGCACAACGAACTGTAGCAACGGTGCATACTCAGGGAGAACACTTATACCTTGAAATTTAGTGAGGGATCATCTTATACTTCTACCGCCGTACTAAGAAAAATAAGACGCATAAAGGATAAACATCACATGCAATCAAAATATGTGACATGATATGGCCATCATCATCTTGTGCCTTTGATCTCCACATCCAAAGCACCGTCATGATCTCCATCGTCACCGGCTTGACACCTTGATCTCCATCGTAGCATCGTTGTCATCTCGCCAACTATTGCTTCTACGACTATCGATGCCGCTTAGTGATAAAGTAAAGTAATTACATGGCGATTGCATTTCATACAATAAAGCAAAAAACCATAAGGCTCCTGCCAGTTGCCAATAACTTTTACAAAACATGATCATCTCATACAACAATTTATATCTCATCACGTCTTGACCATATCACATCACAACATGCCCTGCAAAAACAAGTTACATGTCCTCTACTTTGTTGTTGCAAGTTTTACGTGGCTGCTATGGGCTTCTAGCAAGAACCGTTCTTACCTACGCATCAAAACCACAATGATTTTTCGTCAAGTGTGCTATTTTAACCTTCAACAAGGACCGGTCGTAGTCAAACTCGATTCAACTGAAGTTGGAGAAACGGACACCCGCCAACCACCTATGTGTGAAGCACGTCGGTAGAACCAGTCTCATGAACGCGGTCATGTAATGTCGGTTCGGGCCGCTTCATCCAACAATACCGCCGAATCAAAGTAAGACATTGGTGGTAAGCAGTATGACTATTATCACCCACAGCTCTTTGTGTTCTACTCGTGCATATATCATCTACGCATTCACCTGGCTCGGATGCCACTGTTGGGGAACATAGTAATTCAAAAAAAATTCCTACGATCACGCAAGATCTAACTAGGAGATGCATATCAACGAGAGGGGAGAGTGTGTCCACGTACCCTCGTAGACCGAAAGTGGGAGCGTTTAGTAACGCGGTTGATGTAGTCGAACGTCTTCACGATCCAACCGATCCAAGTACCGAACGTACGGCACCTCCGTGTTTAGCCCACGTTCAACACGATGACGTCCCCCGAGCTCTTGATCCAGTAGAGGGTCGAGGGAGAGTTTCGTCAGCATGACGACATGGTAACGGTGTTGGTGATGTGATCCGCGCAGGGCTTTGCCTAAGCACTACGACAATATGACCGGGGTGGTAAACTGTGGAGGGGGGCACTGCACACGGCTAAGAAACAACTGTTGTCCTTTGGGGTGCCCCCTTGCCCACGTATATAAAGGAGGGAGGGAGGAGGAGGCCGGTCCAAGGGGGCGCGCCATGGGGGAGTCCTACTAGGACTCCGTTCCTAGTAGGATTCGCCCCCCCCCCCTTTCCTTCCAACGGAGAGGGGAAAAGGGGAAGGGAGAGAGAGGGAGAAGGAAAGAGGGGGTCGCGCCCCTCCCCTTGTCCAATTCGGATTGGGGCAAGGGGGGCGCGCGCCTCCTCCCGTGGCCTGTCGCCTCTCCTTCACTATGGCCCATTAGGCCCATTAACTTTCCCGGGGGGGTCCGGACTTCCGGTAGCCACCCGGTACTCCGAAAAACTCCCCGATGATTATCAAAACCATTCCGGTGTCCGTATATAACCTTCCAATATATCAATCTTTACCTCTCAACCATTTCGAGACTCCTCGTCATGTCCGTGATATCATCCGGGACTTGGAACAAACTTCGTTCACCAAAACACATAACTCATAATACAAATAGTCATCGAATGTTAAGCGTGCAGACCCTACGGGTTCGAGAACTATGTAGACGTGACCGAGACACATCTCCAGTCAACAACCAATAGCGGAACCAGGATGCTCATATTGGCTCCTACATATTCTACGAAGATCTTTATCGATCAAACCACATAACAACATACGTTATTCCCTTTATCATCGGTATGTTACTTGCCCGAGATTCGATCGTCGGTATCATCATACCTAGTTCAATCTCGTTGCCGGCAAGTCTCTTTACTTGTTTCGTAATGCATCATCTCATAACTACTCATTAGTTATATTGCTTGCAAGGCTTATAGTGATGTGCATTACCAAGAGGGCCCAGAGATACCTCTCCGATACTCGGAGTGACAAATCCTAATCTTGATCTATGCCAACTCAACAAACACCATCGGAGACACCTGTAGAGCATCTTTATAATCACCCAGTTACGTTGTGACGTTTGATAGCACACAAAGCGTTCCTCGATATTTGGGAGTTGCATAATTTCATAGTCAGAGGAATGTGTATAAGTCATGAAGAAAGCAATAGCAATAAAACTAAATGATCATAATGCTAAGCTAATGGATGGGTCTTGTCCATCACATAATTCTCTAATGATGTGATCCCGTTCATCAAATGACAACACATGTCTATGGTCAGGAAACTTAACCATCTTTGATTAACGAGCTAGTCAAGTAAAGGCATACTAGGGACACTCCGTTTTGTCTACGTATTCACACATGTACTAAGTTTCCAGTTAATACAATTCTAGCATGAATAATAAACATTTTATCATGATATAAGGAAATATAAATAACAACTTTATTATTGCCTCTAGGGCATATTTTCTTCACTACCTTGTTGTTTTTATTTATTCAGATTATAAAAATATATTTCTACCGTCCATATTACACTTTTATCACCATCTATTTGCCGAACTAGTGCACCTATACAATTTGCCATTGTATTAGGTGTGTTGGGGACGCAAGAGATTTCTTGTATTTGGTTGCAGGGTCGTTTGAGAGAGACCATCTTCATCCTACTCCTCCCACGGATTGATAAACCTTAGGTCATCCACTTGAGGGAAAATTGCTACTGTCCTACAAAACTCTGCGCTAGGAGGCCCAACACATGTCTACAAGAATAAAGTTGCGTAGTAGACATCAGACTTCATAATGAAGGTTGCTATCATAAGGGGCAATATAATGTGATGTTCTTTTGCACTAAGAGATTGAGCATACAAACAAAAAGCGCATGGCAACCTCTGCTTCCCTCCACGAAGGTCCTATCTTTTACTTTTATGTATTTACTTTTATGCAAGAGTCAAAGTTCTTCTCTCTATTCCTTTTTATTTTCTCTTTTGGCAAGCATCATGTGGTGAGGAAAGATTTAGGCACATATATCTAGTTGGATATGGGTAGCATGAGTTATTATTGTTGACATCACCCTTGAGGTGAGTAGGTTGGGAGGCGAAACTATAAGCCCCTATCTTTCTGTGTGTTCGGTTGAAACGTTTTGCTCATGTAACATCCCAATTTTCAATTTGGAATGTTATACATAGATCATCCATGCATATCTTGATTTATTGCATTTCCGTTCCACAATCCTCGAAATCCTAAGCAACTCAAGGATCCACGGAGAGAGTTGGGGATTTTCCGGTTTTCATATTTGACTTTTATCAAATAATGAAACGAGGATTTTGATTTTAATAATTTTTTTTCTCTCCGAGTAATATTTCATATCAAATAAAATGAGTGGAGATAATATGACTTCTCCAAAATAATTGAAGTATCGGAGGAAAAATATTAAAATCATTTATTGGATTTTATTTGGTTTTATTCAGATTTTATTTCCATTAGAAAAATTGCACGTTTTCAAAATTGCATTTTAGGGCCAAGAAAATGTTCAACTCATCCTAAATATTTTATTTAGATGGTGAAAATTTATTTTGGCATTTTTAGATTTTTTTTTTAGGATTTTATTTCGGTCGGTGAAATTTTTTATATAAAAAAAAGTTCCCGCGCCGACTGGGTCTAAGGCCCAGCCGCGCCAGGCCCAGCCGCCGCCTCCGCGCGCTGCCGCCGCCGCCGACTCGGACTAGGAGTCTGAGCCGGACTCCTCTCCGCCGCCGCGCCTTGCCCCCTCCTCCAAGCCGCCCCGCCCCGCCCTTTATATACGCCGCCACCCCGCCCCAACACCACACCACCACCACCACCGCCGCCCGCGCCGCCAAGCCCCGCCACCCGTGCTGCCTAGCCGCCGCCACCCCGCCCCAACACCACCGCCGCCGCCGCCGCCGCCCGCGCCGTCGCCGCCGAGCACCACCGCCGCCGCACCGCCGCTGCCTCGCCTCGCCGGACCTTCCCGCCGGAGGTAGCCGCCGCGCCCCGCCGCCGTTTTTTTATAAAGACCGTTCGGTTTCCTTTTAGAAACCCTAGATCCGTTTTTTTTTTGTTTCGTCGGTTTTTTTCTTGGTTCTTCTAGTTAGTGGACGTTCGTCCGAACTTTCGTTTTAACGAACGGTTCCTCGCCCGTTAGATACAGCTAACGAACGCTTGCTCGTTAGTCCGTTCGTCAGTTTTCTTTTATTGGATTTATTCCGCGATTTTTCTGATCGCGATTTCTGATCGCGATTTCTGATCCGATCTTGGTTTCTGTTTATCTTTTCGCTCGTTTATCAGAATCAGGCGATTCAAGCGCCTGGAGTTTCGTCTCAAAACCCTCTTTCCGTTTAACCAACTCAAACAAGTTTTTGTTACTGTAAAATCTAACCTAGTTTCAGATTAGTAAACGAAGCTTCTTTCTTTTGCCCTGAAGTGCGAGAAATCCAACGGAGGCGATCGAGTCTTGTGGGGAAAAGTGCGCAAACCTCTGCAGAGTGTACAATCTAATCATGGTTAGCCGTGTCCCCGGTTATGGACAATTCTTGAGTATCTAGTACTTGGGTTATCACATGTATCTCACCATGTTTAATTAATATTGTTGGGTTGTTAATCACTTTAATTGGGATTGAGTTGGGGTTACCTTCTCAATGATGTTTCAACCACCATGATAGTTAAATAAAAATATATTCCTTTGTTGTAGGGAAAAATTGGCTTTTCGCAAAAACTGTAACCATAGAGCTTTCCACCAGCCATATATGCATGTAGTGATAGCATTATTCTGTTTCTGCTCTACTGTGTTACCTTGCCAGCATATTTCATGTGCTGACCCGTTTTCGGGCTGCAACGTATTATGTTGCAGACTTTTCAGACGAGGAGTAAGGTTCATTAGGTCGTTGCCATGCAGCTCAGCTATGCCGTTGGAGTTGATGGACTCACCTTATCTTCCAAGCCTTCCACTGTTATCGCATTAGATGTCCTTAAGCCATATTATTGTAATAAGTTCTCTTTGGAGACTTTTCGATGTAATAAGTGTGTGATTGCTACTCTGTTATAAATCCTCGAGTATTGTGTGTGTCAGCATTACCGATCCAGGGATGACACTGAAGCACAGAGACTTGACCATCTAAGGTCAGGTCACTACAGCTCATGTGTATACGATGAGTGTTAGCAATCATAGAAGACTATATGATGGTTGAGTATATGGACTTGCCAAAAAGGCTCCGATACGTGACCCTTCCTGAAAAGATGATGAATTGTAGTTGCAAAGTTGACTGAAAACATAGTTCGTTGGTTTCCAATAGAGCTTATGCTCTATACTTTGATGTTGTGATGAATTGTTACTTACTCATGAGAAGTCTATGATGAAAGCTTATGATAAAAGTTATGTGATAAAGTTTTATGTTAAAGTTTGTTGTTGTTATAATAATATACATGATGCTTCTATGTCCGTATCTTATTTTTATCGACACCGCTCTTTCTAAGCATGTGTACATGTTTTTCGATTACGGTTTTTCGCTTGAGGACAAGCGAGGTCTAAGCTTGGGGGAGTTGATACGCCCATTTTGCATCATGTTTTCCTACTATTATTTATATTGTTTTTATCCATAATAATGCTTTTGGGGTAATTCTAATGCCTTTTATCTCATAATATGCAAGGTACACACAAAGAGGGAGAATTCCGGCAGCTGGAAATCTGGACCTGAAAAAGCTACGTCAGGCTACCTATTCTGCACAACTTCAAATGAGCTGAAACTTTACGGAGATTTTTTATGGAATATATAAGAAATATTGGAGCCAATAAGTACCAGTGGGGGCCCACCAGGTGGGCACAACCCACCTGGGCGTGCCAAGGAGCCCAGGCGCGCCCTGGTGGGTTGTGCCCTCCTCGTCCCACCTTTGGTGCCCCTCTTCTAGTATATAATTCATTTTGACCTAGATAAAATAAGGGGATGACTTTCGGACGAACCGCCGCTGTCTCAAGGCGGAACATGGGCAGGAGCACTTTTGCCCTCAGGCGGAGCGTTCCGCCAGGGGAAATTCCCTCTCAGAGGGGGAAGTCATCGTCATCATCATCACCAACAACTCTCCCATCTTGGGGAGGGCAATCTCCATCAACATCTTCAACAACACCATCTCCTCTCAAACCCTAGTTCATCTCTTGTGTTCAATCTTTGTACCCGAATTATAGGTTGGTACTTGTGGGTGACTAGTAGTGTTGATTACATCTTGTAGTTGATTACTATATGGTTTATTTGGTGAAAGATTATATGTTCAGATCCATTATGCTATTTAATACCCCTCTGATCTTGAGCATGATTATCATTTGTGAGTAGTTACTTTTGTTCTTGAGGTCATAGGAGAAATCTTGTTGCAAGTAATCATGTGAACTTGATATGTGTTCGATATCTTGATGGTATGTATGTTGTGATTCCCTTAGTGGTGTCATGTGAATGTTGACTACATGACACTTCACCATATTTGGGCCTAAGGGAATGCATTGTGGAGTAGTTATTAGATGATGGGTTGCGAGAGTGATAGAAGCTTAAACCCTAGTTTATGCGCTATTCCGTAAGGGACTGATTTGGATCCAAAAGTATAATGCTATGGTTAGAATTTATTATTAATACTTTTCTCGTAGTTGCGGATGCTTGCGAGGGGGTTAATCATAAGTAGGAGGTTTGTTCAAGTAAGAACAACACCTAAGCACCGGTCCACCCACATATCAAATTATCAAAATAGACAACACAAATCAAACCAACATGATGAAAGTGACTAGATGAAATTCCCATGTACCCTCAAGAACGCTTTGCTTATCATAAGAGACCGTTTTGGCCTATCCTTTGCCTCAAAAGGATTGGGCTACCTTACTGCACTTTTGTTACCATTACCATTACTTGCTCGTTACAAATTATCTTGCTATCAAACTACTTGTTACTTATAATTTCAATGCTTGCAAATAATACCTTGCTGAAAACCATTTGTCATTTCCTTCTGCTCCTCGTTGGGTTCGACACTCTTACTTATCAAAAGGACTACAATTGATCCCCTATACTTGTGGGTCATCACCATTGCACATGATGATTCTGATGAATATAATATGCATGTGATTGCTGCTCCTACTTGCGATTATTATGAGAGAGGAACGCCATCTCCATGTCTCTATGTTTCTAATACGATAAAATTGCAAGAAACCACCTACACTATGCATTGGCCTTTATTATGTGTGCATGAATTGTTCTCTGATGACATGCTAATGCATAGGGTGAGAATTAGATTCGTTGTAAAATGCTATATGTTGCTTTGTGATCATATTTAAGATAAAAATCTTAATTAATTACAATTGGATTTGATGTGCCTTGGGATCATGGTTTAATGATTAGTTAATCATTTTATGCCTAGCTTAATGGCCCTAAAGAAAATGTTGTGTGGGAGAAAATCCAGAAGTTTTAGAGTCATTTTTCTTTTGTTTGCTTACAATTTAAAAAAAATAGTGGGGAACTTAAAACTTTTTCTAAAATAAAAGTGAAAATGAGAAAGCTGAGCCTCGTTGAAGTGGGGGACATCTTTGAACTTTTGTTTGTGCCATGGAAACTTTGTGAATCTTGAATCACAAAAGCTTTAAAATCCTTTTTTCCATAAATCCACTGTATTATAAAAATAATGTGCCAAGATTGAACTTTAGGGTGTTTAAATTGCTTGTTTGATATGTGTTGTGCAGAAACAAAACTTTCGTTGTAGTATTTGTATTTTCATATTTTACTGAATGAGCAAATTTTCTATAAAAAATCCACAGTAACGCTATACAATTTTTTACTATGCCCTAAATTTTCAACAAAAAATAGTTACAGAAGTATATATTCCATTTGCATCTTTACAAACTGTGTTGTTTTCATAGACTATTGTTATAGTTTCTTTATCTGTTTATGTTTCCAATTTTGTTCAGCCCCATTGATGTGGGAGAAATAAAATTGTGATAACATACAATATTTAATGTTTCATTATAATTATAAAATAGTTTTATAACAAGACATGATGTAATTTGATGTTATATGTGTTAAGTCCTCTAATAAAAGTTCTATTTGAGTTTTTGTGGATGAAGCTTTTAAAACCGAGGGGAGTCATCGATATGAGAGGAATAAGGAGAGGCAATAGTTCATGCTTGGGTATGACCAAGCCACCCCAAGTAAATATCCAAGGGGACTCAAGCGTCTCAGCTTGTGGATGCCCCGGAAGGCATCCCACCTTTCTTCCCCGACAATTATCGATATGTCTCGGTTTTTCTTTGTTCACATGATATGCGTAAATTCTTGGAGAGTCGTTTGTTTTCTTTTTATTTTAGTTGCGCACCATACTAACGTAGGATAGTCCTTGGTTGATTTATACAATGCTCTTTGCACTTCACGCATATCTTCTGAGTATGGCTTTGTGGAATGCTTCATGTGCTTCATGTATATCTTTTGAAGTTTGGATGCTTGTTTCTCTACACCTGAAGTATTGTTATTTGTAGAATGCTCTTTTTCTTCACTTATATTTGTTAGCGCTTGGCCGAGTCTTTTGTAGAAAGGATTATAACTCTCTTGTTTCACCTATATCTTTTTGTAGAGTTGAATAGAAATTGGTTACATGCATGGTTAGTTATAGGTATGTATGGGTTGTATATATAAAAACTTGCATGAACTTGTAGATCATTGAATTTGATAATTTTAATTCTTTGCAATAGTCTGGCGATATTGAGGCAGTGATAGGTGATTGTTTAGGTTAATGGTAAACATTTAGTATGAAATATTCATGTTAATGATCGTGGTACTGTACCTTCATTAATTTACATAAAAATAGGAATCTCTAGTATGGCAGTGAGGTATAAGTAGACGACAACTTAAAGTGGACTAATCACATGTGAAAGGTCGAGGAGTGCACAACGGGTTTCGCTCCGCCAAATACTCCTCCTAGGGGCATGTGAGTTGCATTTTCTTTGGGTACGTTGTTAAATCCTTACAAAGTATTTGAGTTCCTTGTGACTAATGTGAGATTTTGGCTCTTGTGCACTTCCACCTATTCATATTTTGCTAGCCTCTTTGGTACCATGCATTGCCCACTTTCATATCGAGACTTGGTGCATACTTCACGGTACATCCAAACCCCGTGGGATAATACACTCTCTCACACATAAGCCACATTATATCTTCCTCAAAATAGCCATCATACCTATCTATTATGGCATTTCCATAGCCATTACGAGATATATTGGCATTCAACTTCCATTGTTGCTATTCATTACATGACTTGAGCATTCATTGTCATTTTGCTTTGCATGATCATATAGAGCTGACATGATATTTGTGGCAAAGCCACCATTCATCATTGTTAATACATGTTACGCTAGATCATTACACATCCTGGTACACTACCAGAGGCAATCATATGTAGTCATCATATTGTTCATATTTTGAGTTATAAGTAAAATAAAAGTGTGATGCATTCTAAAGTGTTGCCCCTACACGTGAGGATAAAAAAAGAGGCCAAAAGGAGCCCACCAAGAAAAAAATAAAAAAAGGGGAGAAAAGGGGAGAGGGAGCACACTACTATCCTTTTATCACACTTGTGTTTCAAAGTAGCACCATGTATTTCATATAGAGAGTTTTCATGTTATTCACTCCATATGCTAGTGGGATTTTTACATTATAGAACTTAGCTTGTATATTTTCCAATGACGAGCTTCCTCAAATGCTTGAGGTCTTCATGAACAAGCAAGTTGGATGCACACCCACTTAGTTGCATTAGGAGAGCTTTCATACACTTATAGATATAGTGCATCTATTGCGCTGCAATCCACTGCTCACATTGATATCAATTGTAAGACCTCTCCATTACCTAAGGATCAGCTGCATCGGTTTGAGGCTTTTTTTCACTTCTTACAAAACCCCCAGCATGCTTGAGTGCCAAAGTCAAGCTCACGCTCAAGCATGCTTCATGTCTATCTCTATGATGAAGACTTAGTATATTATGTTCTTTTGATACACCTATTTTTTTTACAGAATTGTGATATTTAGCATTTCTATTCTTGGAAGGCAATATTGTTTATCTCTATGCTCATGTATCACTATTTTAATATAAAATTGATAGACTATTGCCATGAATCATTTTTACCTAGAGTTCACAACATTTTATATCATTTGGTCAAGATTATGCTAAGTAGCATGCAACATCAAAAATTATGTTTCTTTTGTCATTTACCTACTCAAGGATGAACAAGATGAAGCTTGGGATGTTGATACGTCTCCGACGTATCTATAATTTTTTATTGTTTCATGCTATTATCATTGCCACTTTACATATTTTTTGGCAACAATTTATATTACTTTTATTTGGAGTAACCTATTAACCCAGTGCAAAGGCCAGTTCTCGTTTTCTATTGTATTTGGGTTTTTAGGTGAATAATTAACCGAGCCGGAATGACCTGAAAATTTCCATGGGACTTTTTATGAAATATATTTGAACTTATGGCGAAAGAATCAACGGAGGCGGTGGCCGAGGGGCCCATAAGCTCATCCCACGTGGCCTGCGGCCCACCCGCGCTATGCAGGCTTGTGGAAAGACCGTAGGTCGGTTTGACCTTTTCTTGCTTTGTTTTCGGTATATTTGGTTTTACTTTCCTTTTGTATTGCTTTGAGAAAATGTGCCATACTATTGCTTTAATTTATTGGGTTGAGCAATCATTCTAATTCTCATCTGGCAACTATACTGGGTTTTCCCCCGCAAAAAAAAACTATACTGGGTTTTATCCATCCCAAGCAATCATTCTAATTCCCATTTGGCAACACTAAATGCTTTGTTTAAGCGCTTGAATAATACGTGGAGCCAAGCAGTTTCCTATCTAGTCTATCACTATGCGAGGTAGTACCGCCGCCACTCCATCCCAATGGCTTCACGTTCACGCGACAGATGGTTTGATAAGGGCATCTTCAGCCGTTGAGCCTCCTAGGAAGAATTTTTTTCACCGCTTGGGGGGCTGCCGGCGATTTTTTTTGCCTGGGGATGAAAACTTGCCCAGCCGTGTCCACCCCCAAGCACGGCATGGTGCACGGCGCGGGGAGGACGCCTTCCTGCTGCACAGCGTGGTGGCGCCCGGCGCCTCCGTCAGGGAGCCCGTGTCCGCACTCGACTCCGAGAAGTAGTCGTCACCGGGGCCGTCGAGGCGCTCGACTGCAGCGACCCCGCATGGTGCGTCGCAGACGCCGAGGACGAGTGCCTCATCGGAGAGCTCCTCCTCGCCAATGGAGCCAAGCACGCCGGCTTCAACGCGCTCCACGTGGCTTCCTCCTCCTCCTCCAACGCCAGGGCCACGACGGCGAAGGGGAGGACGGCCGCGGGGGAGGAGCTGAAGGCGGGGGCGGGGGACGAGCCGAACGCGGGGGCGGGGGAGGAGCAGAAGGCGGATGGGGCAGTGGAGAAGGAGAAGGGGGAGGACGAGGTGGATCCCGCCCCGCCGGAATTGCCGAACGTGAAGGAGGTCGCCATGGCTGCGACGGCGTGCATGTGGAAGGACCGAAGGCCGCGGGGGACGGAGGAGGCCGCCGGCAAGCGGAGCCAGGGGATGCGGAGATGCGGAGGCGCAGAGCCAGCCCGGAGCTCCTTCATCCTGCCGTCCCTGTGCGCGGCGAGGCGAGAGAAGGAGAAGGAGAAGAGAGGAGTTGCAACCGAGAGAAAGGGGATGGGTGTGTGGAGGGGAGCACGTGGGTGGGCCAAGGAGGGAAAGGGACGGGAGAGACGCTGGCAGGTGGGCCTGCGCATGCAAAAAACAAACGCCAGCGTCCCCAGCTGCCCCCCCCGGGAGCTGGGTGTGGGGTGGGCGCGCCGGCCGTAACATTGGTCAAATCCGGTTAAAAATGAGGTCTTGGGTGCCTGACTGGAATGATTTTTTACAACCGGCGCTAAAAAAGTGCTCTTGGGGGGGCTGTTGGGGAGCCTAGTGGAGATGCCCTAAGAGCGATAGTAAAAGAAACGGAAATGTTAACGCCCACACGTGTGGGCGTTCACCACTCCGTCCACACGCAAGCATCGCCGTTGGTTTCGTTTTGCACGAATCTTGGAGCAAAAGGGCTGGTTTTTGGCGCCACGTTGGACGATTCTAGTGTGCGGTGTGCGAGTGGGTTCGCCTGCACGATAGTTGCCATCCCGTGGTCAGCGGTTGCCACTGAGAGGCGTGCACTGGAACTGCCATGCGCCCGCACGCCACGGTCCGACCGCAGTTGACGTCAAACACGTCGCACACCCCTCCACCCTCTCCCTCACGGTTCCATTCACTCTCCCACGCGTCGCATTTACTGGCACAACCCACTCGCATTACAGTCCACCGGAGGAGAAGGCGAGGGGAGAAGGCGACGGCGGAGGCGGGACAGTCGACGGTGTTCGCGGGCGTTGGTGGTGCTCGTCGGAGCGGAGCGGCGTCGCCGGAATGCGTGCGGGTCGAAGGCAATGCTCGCTTCATCTATCGCATCCCCTCCCTGATTTTGTTCCCCTCTTTCCTCCCTGTTCGATTTCTAGATCCATTCCTAGAAATTCCGGCGATTCGGCGGTGCGCCGGCGTTCCCGCCGCTGCGGCGGTGCGCCATAGTTGTGTGCCTATCGTTGCTTCGTGGGAGTGGGCAGCTTCGTCGCTGCCGCTGCGGCGGCATCGTCGGTGAGGCTATGCCTGCTCGTTGGCAACGCATTAGTCTTGCATTTGGATTTTGAGAGTTGTCCGCCGGGTTGTTTTGGTGCGGATTGGTTCGAAATTTGGGGTTGCAGCCATCTCGCGCGAGAATTTGTAAGGGTGATTTTGAGGTTGAAGCAGTTGCCATTGAAACCTAGATCTAGTCTAGTTTTGGGGTTGAAACTGCAGACTGTGGCGAAATTGGCAATATGATTGAACATGAAACAAATGTGCGGCAACTAAACTACCTGAAGAAACGTGGTAGTTGCCACAAACGTGTTCTCCCATGTGGCAACAGATTTCCGAAAATGACTGTCATAGTTGCCACCCCAAAACGAGGTGGCAACTAATTTCATTGAACTCCTGTGGCAGTTGCCACACGCATGCTCTTCCCATGTGGCAAATTTTAATTCTGCTGAACTTGTACGATAAGTAACCAGAAAAAATATGCTTTCTGAATATGGCAACTATGGCAGTATGACCGAACGTGAACAGGTGTGTTGCAACTAAACTACATGAACAAATGTGGCAGTTGCCACAAATGTGTTCTCTTCTGCGGCAACATATTTTCTGAAACTGACTGTCATAGTTGCCACAAATGTGTTCAAGCTCACACACAAGGGGGGCAACTAAAATTTACTGAATGAATGAGATAGTTGCCACATACACGCTCTTGAACGAGGCAAACTGATTTTTTACTGAATTTACATAATAGTAACATCAAACATTCTTTTTCATTTGTGAGACTTGTTTTTTTTTCTGAATTATTTGCGACAGTTTCCAAACTTTGATAGTTGCCACAATCGGTAGCACTGGACGGAACTAATGTGCACATCGAGTTGGCATGTTTGCCACTTTGGATTTTGTATAATCATGTTGCAATACAGTATGTGAACATAATGTCTGTTGCCACAATACAGATATGACAGTGTGGCAAACTGGCTGCATAGTATGGCAACCACATTTGCATTCAAATAGTTAATATTTTTCTGTTAGGTGGCAACTGCTTACCCATTGCATTTTACATTTTCGCCATTAACAATTTGGTCTGTTCCTACATCAGCATAATGGCTCGTGGCGATCATCAAAGTGATGATGATGATTTCATGGATCCACCTCAACGTAACCAGGCAACTGGACGGAGAAAAGAGGGCGATGAGGTAACTGTCCGTACACCCGCCCCCCTCCTCCTGATTTATGTTATTTGTTGGCAGCTAGATCTTTTTTATAGTCGTCCATCATGAACTAAATTTTCATAACATTGCAAAAACATGGCAACAGCTCAACACTTTTGTGTTTGTTTTTTGCAGAAGAAGAAACGTATTCGCAACAGAGCCTCCCAGGAACGTCTGACCGTGTTGATTGACAAATTCACTGACGATCAAAAGGGAGCTGCTGCTGAGATGGGTATGCAGGTTCTGATGGATGTCCGGTGTACGAACCTTGTCAACCCGGTATGCGACTGGCTTGGTGAGATATACGATCCCGCCTCCAGGGAATTCGTGATCCCGGGACGGGGAAGACTTCCATTGAATGAGGAATCCGTGTTCTGCACTTTGGGTGTGCCTCGGGGACATATCAAAGTCCTGTACGAGGTTAATAATGAGATCGAGGAAGAGCTGTTCGCCCGTTTGTTTCCTGGGTTGGAGGCAATGCCGAACACGTCTGTACTGGCAGATTCTCTGCAGGACATGACGACGCACGGAGAAGTTTTCAAGATGAAGCTACTCATGTACCTCATCTCAGCTGTTTTCGCGCCGACCACTTCTCTTCGCCCAAGCAACAAATGTTTCCCCATCCTGGTGAATGATCCATGCTCGCTACTGCCAGTGTTTTCGTTGCGTTTCTTCCGTTTTGATTTCTTACGCGGCAACCTTTTTTGCCCTGAAATTTTGTGTGGTGCAGGCGAATCTGAAAAACGTGAAGAGTATGAACTGGTGTAAGTTTATTGCCGACTTTCTCCACGATGCTTTCAAAAACAAGATGTACCAGAAGGGTTGTCGTCTGCACTTAATGGTATTTTATTTTCACCAGATCTCTGTGTGAACTCTTTGTTTATAACGTACTTTTTATTTCATGCATGACAATCTGGTCATAACAAGATGGCAACTGCCATAGTGACAATGTGGCAACTGCCATAATGACAACATGGCAACTGTCATACTGACAATGTGGCAACTACCTTCATATTAGCATGGCAACTGCCATCACACTTTGATGGCAACTAACACATACATATTATCGTTGGATCATACATTATCCTGCTCTTTTTTTTTCTAAACTACAATTTAACCACGATGGCAACTGATATTTTCTTTTCTTTGCAAAATTGTTTTAAATCAGCTCATGTATGTTGACTCTCTTGATCTGTCCACCGTGGATTTCATCGGGATAGGAGGCCCGCCGCCTACTCACAAGTTTGCTGTTTCTGCGTGGACCATCAGCGCTGTCAAGGCTGTGCTTGCCGCAGACAGGGCAACTGATGGCACATATGGAAAACTACAGGTTAGTTTTTGTTTATGTCTTTTTCACACGGCATGCTTACAAATTTGACACGACGCAACCGTCCGTGGTTTATAAGGCATGCTTACAATTTCTTTTTTTGTTTTTCATAGCTGATGGCCAAGCATGCTATAGACTACAACATGTTTGGGGGGCCTCAAAGATTTGAAAAGTGGATGGATGTGCACTCAGCTCCGTCTTGCCCTTTTGAGGTAATCAAAATGTCCACATCTACGGTTTGCCGTGGATTACATGTTGATGTCGCGGAAGCGAATGCAGTACGGGCATTGTTTTTGTTGATGCTTCTTGTTTTCGTGCACAGGCGAGGGCACCAGTGGAGCATCTAATTGGGCAGTTTGCATCCGGAATGACCGGCCTGCTCGGGAAGTTGGTTGAGGGGTGGACGTCCCTCAGTGCCTCTGACAGCGACGTGGTTGCGAGGCAGTTCACTTCATTTGTCCCAGAACGTACACATCGGCCAACCGGTTGCCGTGGCCGGTATGACTACAACAGCTCCCAAGAGCCCGGTGACACACAGGATGATGTGGATGGAGACGCTGGCCTCAGCAAGGACGACGACGATGACACCGATGACGATGAACATGCTGAAGTTCGCACATGCGGCAACAAGGGCAAGGATGCAACAGGTGCCCACCCACCGGAGAAAGTGACAGAACATACGGCTGCGAGAGGCGAGGGGGTTTTGCCATCAAGGAGGGGGAGGGCTCCAGAGGATGTTGGGCAGGGTTCTGCTGGCAAGAGGTCTAGGATCGATCCCGTAGCTGCCAGGAAGAGGTTCGACTCTCAATTTTAGTTTTCTGCTGTGTATCTTTTCTTTGGAAAAATCTCATCCATTTCTTTTGCACTTGTTTTTTGTCAAGCGCGGCAATTAGTTTGTTGTTTGACAATTGCCACCTTCTTTTTTCCTTCCATCTGTTGCGTGCAGTGAGCCGACCGCTGGTGGACGAGCAGCTACGAAGAAACAGGCGCCAACGCCAACCCGTGTTTCTGCTCGCTTGAACAAAGGTGCCCCCATTGCCGGTGACATCCCTTCCACCAGGTCTTCTGCTTGTACGACGACGACCAACACCGGGGATCCTTTCGTGTTGCCTGACCTAAGGAAGGCAGTCAAGAAGTAGGTTTCTCCATGTGCTTTTCATTTTGAGATAGCGGTTTTTTTCTTGATTTTTCAATGCAACTGGTCTGCTTTTGTCACATGTTCTTCTGTTATCATCCCCCACGAGGCAACTGCTGTTTTTTCCAAATGATTTCTTCCTTCATTTTCTAAATGTATGGCAACTCCTATTATCTTTACATGGCAACTGGCATCTAGGCCAAATGGCAACTATTTCTGTACCTAATGGCAACTGTCATCTTTTTTTTACCATTTTCTTCTGAGAGTTCATCCCCCACCTAATTTTGAAATTGCATTCCTCACAGATCAGACATTTCTATCATTTCTTTCAATTTGCCTAACTTTGATAACTGCTGCTGTATGGCAACTGCTAACTATGGCACATGGCAACTCATGACCCCCTTACATGGCAACTACCAGCTTTTTCCACTTGTTTTTAGTTTTTTAATGCTTCTATCATTGCAAACATATTTTTTTGTCCATTTTTTTCATACCATTTTTCACGTGCTTTTTTTCCTTTGCAGGGTGAAGAAGACTACTACGCGCGGGGCCAAGCATATCAGTAGAGACCCACTCGAACGCCTGCATTCAAAGTTGTCAACAGGTGGCAACTCATATGTACATGAGGCGCCAGGCGACAATACTGCTGCTGCACCGTCAACTGCTCCCACTAACTCTGATGCAAGTGGCCGACCATCTCCACCGGCTGCAGATGTGCAGGCTAGAACAACAGGCATCCGTACATCGGGGAGTGACGAGTCGGTATCCGCCAGGACAGCTGAAATATTGCCAACTCTTCTGGCAATGAAGGATGCTGTTGTGAGTCATGCCACCCCATCAGCAAGCGTCGAAGTGGATGCTCCCGAGACCAACCTAGGCAAGGAAGATTCCTGCTCATCTGACACTGATTCCAAGCGCGTGCCTGGTGTCTCACCTGTGTCCATGACAGAAGCGGCTGAGGCGGCACTTCACAAGGATATGCCATCTGCAGATGAGAATCCTGGCACAACAGCTCCAACTCCTGTCGGTGGAGATACTGCTAAGGCGACCGTTCCGCGTGCTGGTCTTCCACATAGGCGTCGTAGCCCCCGCAAACAATCAACAGACATACCCAACGCTCCGGCTGTAGCTAGGAGCAGGAGAGACGAATCTGGTTATGTTCCTGCATCCACATTGTTCCCGCCACCTGCAAAAATCGATGTGATGGAGAAACCGCAAGACCGGAGCACAACTGATGCAGGTGTCAAGCCGGGCACGAGTGACGCAGAGGAACGCCCGGAGCAGACTGCGCCTTCACCCGCAGCGGAAATCCCCAGCATAAATCTGCGCACTTCTAGGCTCCCAGTCAATGTCGGTGTCCCCTACAGTCCAAACAAGAAGATTGTCATGAAAGCTGCGGCTGAGACCGCTGACAACACGCCCCGCCCTGCAAATAAGGCCGATCATTTTGTAGCGGCCGATTCAGATATGTTTGTCGATCTTTCACCATTGGATTCTGCCCCGAAAGTCATTCGTGGTCCGGCCAGTAGGAATGAGAGGCACCCAATGGCCTTTACCCCACCAAGCTTCAGCCTCGGCGTCAGTCAAGATCAACCGGTGATGCACGATCCTATACCAGTTGCCTTTGCTTTCCTAGGAGGCATGCCCACAATGATGGCGCAGCCAATGGTCGAGGGCAGGAAGGCTGTCAAGTTCGCAGAGCCCATTGTGCAAGGTACACTCATCACGCACTTGCGATTTTCTTGTATACATGTTTGTAGTTTGACTTTTGTCCCAATCGCATTCTTTGGGGGTCCTCACTTGTGACGGCAACTGCCATGTGACGACATGGCAACTGGATTTGATGCACCATGTCACCTACGTTTTTTTCTTGCTGCCATGCTACGTTTGACATTTGGGCAAGCACGTGGCAACTAAAGTTATTTCAACATGGCAACTGTAGTTACTGTCACATGGCAAATACAGTTCAGTACACATGGCAACTGGATTTGCCACATCATGCCACCTGCATTTTTTCTACCATGCTGCATTTTTTCATACGGCATTCACATGGCAAGTGGAGCCGACACGCAACATTGGCAACTGCAGTTGCTGTGACATGGTACCTACAGTACAACTAGGTGGCAACTACAGTGCAACTACATGGCAATTGTATTTGCTATGTCATAGCGACTGTAGTTGGACCACCCATGGCAACTGCCCCACTTTTTCTACCTACATATCACATCATGGACCTTTACTTCCTCACAATCCATCTGTTTTTGGATTTTATATGTATCCTAACCCACTTTTTTTATATTCATTGCAGCCACCCCTGAGGAGATTTCACCGTCACTTGATGAAGTTTACCACATGATCGAGGAGACAGCATTGCAGAGGAGTTCCTCACGAGGGCAAGGGCAATCAAGTTCCAATGTGCCTGCAGATACGGTATCTGAGGATACCATTAGGAGTGTCACCCCTGGTCCTGTGAGGCAGCAGAGGGTAGTTCACCCACCCCCCGCGGAAGACTACGAGCCCGAATTCAGGGCCACTAAGGAACAGACCCAGCTGTACGATATCGTCAAGCGTTTTGGAAATGCGAGGACCAACAGCAAGCACATGAAGGAGCTGAAAGCGTAAATTACCATACCCCATAATCTCTCATCTTGCTTGCTCTTTTTTACCATTTTATCTACTTCGTACTTTTTATAAATGGTCCGCTTACGTTTTAGTTCTTTCATATATTTTTTTTACTTAGTAGGCATGATTCTTCCATGCTATATCGTTTTCATACAACTCATGTTTGGACAGAACGAAAGTCATTCAGTGCGGAGCAACGTACGTCGACCTGGGTGATCTTGCCGAGTCCGTGAGGCCAAACGGAAAAATGTCGATGAATGTAGTTGCATGCGGGATCGACTACATCAACAATCACACCGATGTATGCGCCGACAAGATAATCATGCATTACAGTGTGACCTGCAAAATATGGGATGGTGACTTCCACCACAAAATCCTGAGGAACAATTTTGCACAACACGGTGACTTCAAGCTCACATTGAAGAAATATGTGAGTTCTCCTTTCCTGTCTGCACCGTTTTTTCACATGGCATGGTTTTTTGCCAGAACCTGTACTTGTGTTTGTGCGGCAGAAGTTTTCATGTGGCAACAGTTGCCGTGCACACTGACTTCTTGATTTTTTGTATCCCCATGCAAACTATGTGGCAACTTGATAGTAAAATACATGGCTCATTTTGTTCATACAATGGACGGCAACTTTCTTTTCAACTACTCCCACCCATAATCAAACATTCTACGTGATTCTAATTTTTTTTGTCCCTCTGTTGTTCTTTCATGTGAACTTTGTATCTCATTTCTTCACTTTTTTAAATGCAGGTCATGTTCCCCATGTTCCAGGAGCTTGCACCACATGACCGACACGACAAGTGTGGTCACCACTATGCGGTCTGTCTTGACCTGAAGAACCAACGTATCGAGGTGCTTGATTCAATCCGTTCAGAAGCTGATGCAGACCTTACTACGCATGCCGAATTATTCATCAAGAACCTCAAAGAGACTTGGAACCGTCACTACGAACATTCAAAGGTCCAGATCAGGCATTTCCCGACTGAGTATGTGGCGACTGTGAAGCAAGGGAACACGTAATTTCTTTTAACCCGCTCCTTCATGTGCCATTTTTACATCAATCCACCCCCTCTTTTTGTCGACACATCTGAACTGAAGTCCATCTTTGCTGCAGCTGTCCATTTTTGCGTGTTCACCTGAACTTTTTTTCCTCGTGCAGGACGGACTGTGGCTTTCACGCGCTGGAATACTTTGCAAAGTGGGAAGGTAGAATTGTCCCCGCTATCACAGATGCAACGGTCGTTGAGCTCCAAAAAATCTGCACATGGAACTGGCTGACGAATGAAGATTTCAACAAGCGGTCCGGAGCACGCGAGTTCGTGGAGGAAGCTGTCAAGCAAGTCATCAAGAAGTACAAGTGATCACGTGGCGTTACACACCAGACGCACACCTTACATTCTGTTGTTGAGGAATGTAAGGTACTATCTCTCTGTTCTTTGTCGAAAACTATGTTTTGTGTGCTACGTTATGACTGCAACCTCGTGTAGCCTACTATGTAATGGTGGCGTGTTAGCGACATTTTTAGTGTTTTCTGTAATACATGTGCGGACATGAACCTATTTTAGGCGTTACATCAGATCTGTTTTTATGTTTATCATTACGACAGTGGTTTCGTCGTTTCTAGCATTGTTTTTTGCTGTTTCGAATGCGTCTGCGATGTTTTCAAAAAAAGATGGCAAATGTAGTTCAACAGACATGGTTAGTGAAAGTCATCGTCATTTTTTCATTTTTGGCTGTTTTGCTTGTTCTTTTTCATCGCTAATTGCACCGGCTAGCATTGGGTAGGTTTATCATGTAGCCATAACCTTTGCTGCGGTTTATGCATGTTTACGCTTTTTTTCCAACTTGTTTTCCCATACATTGCACACAACACACTATGTGCTTCTAAACCGCATCGTATTTGTCATGGGGATATATGCCATGCAGAGTCATTACAAAAAGCATCCGGAAATTTTCAGTACAGCTAACATGGCAGATACATCATAAATAACATGGCAGATCCAGTACAACTTACATGGCAAATCCAGTACAACTAACATGGCAGATCCAGTACAACTAACATGGCATATTTAGTATAAAGTAGCATGGCATATTTAGTATAAAATAGCATGGCTTATCTAGTATAAAATAGCATGGCATATTTGGTATAAAATAGCATGGCAGATTAACTACACATAACATGGCAAATTAAGTACCCATAACATGGCAAATGCATTTATCCATTCAATGAATTTTCCTTCTACTTCTGTCCCCCCTCAAGAGTCATTCTCCCAATTAAAAAAAATCCCATCGTATAGGGGTACAAAACAAAATGTCCACATGGACCATGTCGCAGCGCCCCAATTTTTCCTCATTGATTGCCCGCCCCTTTCTTCGTTTTCTTGTGTTTTGCTTGAATCTCCAGTCCCGACTTGTACCTTATCTCTCTCGGACGACCCTTTGTGATGGAACGGGGTGGGTTCCTGACCTGGGTTTGTGTGCTTGCTGTTCCAGATCCTATCTCTGAGTTTTCATACGATGGCCCCGTGGATGAAGGCACACTTGATGTGCGGGGGAACCGGTGTAAGGCTTCCTCGGCTTTCCTTTTTTTGATCTCATCAAGCTCTCTTTTTAGTGCCTTTCTGTGTTTTTCTGCGACTCTCGCTGTGTCATCACTCTTGCACGCTTCATCAATTAGCTCAGCATAGTTCTTTGTCAGCACAACGCGCCTCACGGCTTCCATGGTTGACTCAGGTCTCTCGTCATGCACAGCCAGAACTGCGTGTGTTGTCTGCGGCGCCAACGCGTCGTCAGCGTCCCAAGTCCATCGCCTCCTTATAAAATGGCGGGGCATGCGTGTCACAGCGTTCATGTCCATGACTTTTAGTATGTGACAGCACACAATGCCGTCCCGTTCGAATTTGCAGCATTGGCAGTAGTACTCGCCTTCGCCTATCGAGGCTCTTACGAAGTAGTTCCTTCCTTTGTCCGCGTCTTCAGGTTCTGAATCTGACATGCCCAAAATAGAACACACCTTGAACGTATATTCGTCCACCCGGAAAGCCGTGAACATGCTGGCACGCTTTATTTCTTCTTGGAATCTGCAAGTTTTGTGTGTTTTCTGTTAAACTTTCGTGCGATCTTTTTCTTGTACACCCTTATGTTGTCATGGAAATAGAAAATACATTTTGTTTGAACATGGCAAACATAGTTCATTGAACATGGCAAATATATTACGTTGAACATGGCAAATGCAGTACACTGCACATGGCAAATGCATTACAACATACATGGCAATTGCAATACAACAGACATGGCAATTGCAGTACATTTTCAACTGGATATCGTCATTTCCACACCAACATTCCCCAATGGAAGCACATTGCATAAAACATGGCAACTGCATTTTTATTAAACATGGCATATACAGCTGAGTAAACATGTCAATTGCATTTCAAAAAAAAGGGCAGATGCATTTCATTAAACATGGCAACTGCATTTCAGCATATGTGTCGCCAATATAACAATTTTTTTAGCATTTTTTGACATTGGCATTTGCATGCCAACATGCTCCAATGGAAGCACAGTGCATAAAACATGGCAACTGCACTTCATTCAACAAGGGAAATGCACCCGAGCAAGTATGCCAAAACAAAAATTTCATTTTAACATGGCAACTGCATCTGAGTAAGCATGGCAAACAGTATTTCATTAAACATGGCAGCTGCATGTCATGGCAACTGCATTGCATTCTATAAGGCCCCTACTGACTTGGTGCTTTTTATGCAAATAAGACTGTAATGCAACTGACTTACTTGTTAAAGATCTTGTTGGTGTATATCTTGCTAATTTGCCTCTTCATCGGTAAATACGTTAGCAATTTTGGCTGCTTTAGGGCTGTGGTCGCTTCTTGCTATAGCTCAGATCCCAGAATTTTTTGTTGCAAAGCTGTGTACTGCTTGGCAAACTGTAGCAATGAGTTGCCAGGGCTGACGTACCCCTTTAAAACAGCATTGAACCCCTCGCTGCGCTGTGTAGTCTGCAGAAAGGGGAAGAAGCACTGCATGAAGTAGGCCGGCACCCAGTACATTCGCTTCTCCCACAGGCTAACAAGAGTCTCGTTGTCCTGGACTTGATGTGTTTCAGTCATGGCCATCCAGCTCCTTTCAAACTCCTCCACCGTCAAGCTGTGGTCCACGCACAGCTCGAATGCCTTGTGCAGCTCTGGACGGTCGGCAAAGAACGGTCCTAGCGTCTCCTCAGCCTTCTTTATAATGTGCCACCTGCAGTGCCTGTGCACTGCCAACGGAAAGACCTCCTCTATGCCTGCACGCATGCTGAAATCTTGGTCCGTTATTATGTTCATCGGAGCAAGTCCATCCATGCACTCCAAGAAGGTCTTGAATAGCCAAACGTACCCATCTGTGTCTTCGTTCCGGACGAGGCCGCATCCGAACTGCAACGACTGATTGTGGTTATTTATTCCTATGAACGGAGCGCATGGCATCTTGTACATATTGGTGAGGTACGTCGCGTCGAATGAAATGCAATCTCGGAAATGTTTGTAGGCTCTCCTTGCAGCACCATCCACCCAATACATGTTCCTGACACGGTCCTCATCGTCCAACCTTATCCTGTAGAAGAAATCTAGATCTTCCTTTGCTTTCGCATCGAAGTAGGCTATTGTGGCCTCTATGTCTGCCAACTTGCTCTCTCTACGGTACTTGGCCCGTAGGTTTGTGACGTCAGCTGGTATGTACGGCATGCTACTCAGAGTCCCCTTTTTGCTGTGGATGAGAGATAGTATCTGTACCATTCTTGATGGACCGACGTTACAATCATGTAGCAGCTTTACGAATTTCCTTTCGACGAGGGTGAACCCTCTGTGGGCGGTCAGAAATTTCACCAGGTCGAACTTCTTTATGAGTTTGTGGTTGTGCTCGTCAAAATACTCATTGACCATCCATGTTGCTCCATCTACGTTTAGCTTACACCGGACAGGGCACCCCGTCTTGAGAATGATGCCTCTCTTTCGTTCCGGAACGATAGGCGCAACACCTTTCCCCTTCTTGTTCCTCCGTGCCTTGTGGCACCTCATCTCACCTCTGCTGTACTCATTAGTTTTCTTAATTTTCCTACGGTACTCGGTGTTGACCGCAAATCCATGGAACTTTGCGTATGCCTGGTAGTATTCCTTTGCTTATGCGAACGATCCAAATCTCTGCCCAACGTATGGTGGCTGAGGTACCACGATCTCGGATTGCCCACCATCTTCATCCTCTTGTGCGTCATCATCAGTTTCATCATTCGCTTCAGTATCGGCGGCAGTTCCATCTACTCGAGTGTTGCTAGTGCTTGTGTTCAAAGGGGTGCTCGTCGGCATTGCTGGAATGATTGCCATTCCCGACTCTGACTCGAAATTGTTTGCGGCATGACAGTCTGCTGGCTGGTGGAACGCGTCTTCCGTGCGCTCAGAGCTCCCCGCAGTAGATGTCACCGCACCGCTGTTCACTGTAGTTGTAGGTTCTGTAATAGAAAAAACAAGCACGAGAGTAAGATTTTTTGGTTGAATAAGATGTGTACCACAACGGATCACACCATCTTCGATTGATTTGGCACGACATTTTTTCAAACAGCAAGCCGTGAGACTGCGTGTGGACATGTGTGGCAGCTGTAGGTGTCCAGTCATGGCAGGTACTGTTCAACAAACATGGCAACTATTGTTTTGCCTACAAAAAACTACAAACAACAAATGTAGTGATGTTTTTTGTGGTTCAATTTTTTTCCTTACCTTGTTGTGCTGCATTTGGCCATTTTGTGTGGTCTGTGACACCAAAATGTCGTGCTCCACCTGCAATTTGTGAAGCTTGCCACGGGACGATTGCCGTGTCACCACCAACGTAATACGCTGTAAGCATAGTAGTGGTTGGTCAATTCATGGCAATTTGCAGTTTGTGCTAGCACGGCAACTGCAGTCGCCCCTGATGTGGCAACTGCAGTTTTACTGGCATGGCAACTATAGTTGCATCGGCATGGCAACCGCAGTTGTTCCTCCATGGCAACTGCAGTTTCGATGACATGGCAATTGTAGTTGCTCTGGCATGGCAACTGCAGTTGTTTCCCCATGGCAACTGCAAGTGTCCACTGATGGCAACAACAGTTGTCCAGGGATGGCAAATGTAGTTTTAAATTCATGGCAATTGTAGAAGTCCAGTCATGGCAATTTGGAGCTGCCAACTATGCCCCTTCTGCTAATTGAACACCCGCAACTTCACTTTTTTTATGGACTGACCTGTGTATGACGTCAATGGCAGGTACATGGGCGCTGGCTGATGCCACGTGCTGCATGAAGGCCCTGCATTTTCACCCGTGATAACTCGTGAGTCCTCTTGCCAGTTTTTTTGCATGTCCATTTTTCACGTCCACAACAGTATGTGTTTTTTTTGGTTTTGCATTACCTTGATTAGCCATGCTAGCTAGTTGAGGTTGGTTGCCCGTAAATATGTCAGTGTTAGCGTCTTGTGACTGAACTTGCCATGGGGCCCCCCTAAGAGTGTTTTGGTCATAAGAACCTGCAAAAAAATGGGAGTGTAGGACATAAGTAAAATGTCATCTTCATCGTTGCGAAGTTGGCAACTGCTCTCTTCTTTTTTTTACCACGCATCATACCTACGCCTGCATACTGTTCTAGTAGTGGCAGCAACGGCCCTGCAGAGATGAGTTGACTATACTCTGCTGCATCCCAATGCGGTGTTTCTGGCCTTTGAGAACCCCAAGCATCAGCGCCACCTTCGCGATTCATCCTTTCCGCGTCTAGATTCTTTTCCGACATGTTCCTCAATCACTGGATGATCAAAAAGGCATCAATAATCCACAAGAATTTGTATTCTTCTGCTGCTTGCACATGGAAGATAGGGATGGCAAGCAACAGGTCAAAATAGGTGGCAATTGTCATCATACACAAGCGGCAACTGTCGTTACATACAAGTGGCAATTATTTTTTCCCACCCTCTTCATTCAAAAAATCGTCCTTCCTGCCCTTTTTTAGGGATTCCTACTCATCCATTTCATACCCAACTACTTAAGTGCCTAAACTAGGCACCTAAGTTAACCTCAAACGTAGTACATGGCAGATCTGGTGTATTATGCCTGGCAATTGCGAATATACACCGAACCATGCAGTGTTCTACCCCTATAGTATGGACCCAGTACAAGATCGGAAGATTTTCAGCCTTAAGGATGAGAGGGAAGGACGAGATCGAGAATTTTCACCTGGTTTTAGTTGATCGTGTCTGGAGGGCTGGATTGGAGTGGGCGGCTGGGGATGGGAAGGGTTAGGGTGTGGTTTGGGGTCGGAGCGCCCTACGGATCTGCCCTGGTTGCCATGGCAACCAGGGATGGCCGGCGACGGATGTCGGGGTTCGAGAGGTGGGGGACGATGGCGGTGTACGAGAGAGGGGATGGATCGGAGGCGTGGATCGGCTGGGTCGTGCGGGCAGCCGGTCTTCTGGCCCGGACGGGGCAGTGCGGGCGGGGTTGCCACACACCGGACGTGCGGGCCGTACTTTTGTGCGCTCGGACGTGGTCGTGCGGGCCGATCCCCGTCTATGCCGCACGAGGCGTGCGGGCTGGTTCCTATCGACGCCACACGTGTGGCAGTTATTCGGACCCAAAAGAAAAGAGCGACAGTATTCTTTTTGTTCGGATGGTGACCGTCACGATTCTGGACAGAGACCGCACACCAAGACTTACCACAATGTACTACTCCCAAACAAGTGGCAACAACTGGCAAACTTGTGGAGATCGATCGCCACGTCCAGAAGTAGTAGCTCGGGTGAGAGCGAAAGAAAACGAAAGCGAGGCACGAAGGGTGGAATTTTCTTTTGGTTTTCTCGTCAGGTGGCACGCTGGACGGCGTGACACCGGCAAGTCAAAACGCCTAGACCGATACGCAGCTGCATTTCTGCGTTGTCACAGAGAGAGCACGGAGCGAGCAGTATCACCAGCGTTGGTTTGCTCACCAGATAATCGTCATCGTAAGTGACACTTTCTGGGTATGAATTTTATGTTGTATACAGTAAATAACATACTTTCTCCGTTTTTATTTACTCCGTATATTAGAGTTGACTGAAGTCAAACTTCCTAAAGTTTGACCAACTTTATAAAAAAGAATATAAATATTTACCATAACAAATCTATATGATGTGCAAGTACATTTGATAATGAATCTAATAGTGTTGATTTGTTATTGTATATGTTAATATTTTTGTCTATAAACTTTGTCAAAATTTATAAAGTTTGATTTTGACCAAAGCTAATATGCGGACTAAATAAAAACGGAGGGAGTATTTCTTGCAAAACGATTGCATACCGATGTGGAAATTGTTTGGTGAGTGCCACGTCTTAACAAATCCTAAAAAGATGGATCTTCTTTTTGCGGGAAGAGAGGGTACTCTTCTTAATATGGTTTAAGCCGCTGCGTTGGTTGTCACAGTAGCATGAGTCATTATGTAAAGCATCCTGATTGTTGGTTGCTCATAGCGTGCATATTGTAAGGATATGCAGAGTGATTGATAAGGCAGATTACTCTTAAGCCTCCACGCCGTAGCATATGTGTTTTCATTTTATTTTTATTTTTAGTCTGTTTTTCGTCTTTTCAATATGGAAATTTTTGGGATGTTGGGTGAGTGTAAATTTATACATGAACATACAATTCAATATGTGTGTACTATACAATATGCATTTAAATTATACTAGAGCATGAAAATTGCACTATTATATGCTTATTCTTCGCATATTACAAAAAGTGCAATTATAGTGCAAATTTGTGTGAAAGTTCTCTTAGGTCTTTTACTATTTTATTTGTCTTAAAGAGAAATACCAATGCAACAAATTTATTTTTCTTACAAACCATTCTAATTTTGATTTTCCTTTAGTTTTATTTTATAATCTTTTTTAAGGGTAATACCCATGCCATTAATTCATTTCTTCTTAGAAAACTTCTTTCTTGCAAAATTTTCAGTATTATACACTTACTCTTGCATGTTATAAAAACTGTAATTTCTGTGTAAATAGTGTGCCACTTTTGTAATTTTTTTACTTTCTATCTTCTTAAAGGGAAAGTCACTATTTATTTTCTTTCTTAGAAAACTTCATTATTTAGAGTACACTTTACTTTTTATTTCATTTTCTTTCTTCTTTAAGGGTAGTACCAATGCCACCAGTTCATTCCCTTTAGGAATTTGTTTTCGAATATACCATTATTATATGCTTATTCTTGCATATTATAAAAATACATAATTTATGTGTAAATTTTGTCATTTTTGTTTATTTTTTATTCTTAAAGGGTAATACCAATGCCACTAATTCACTCTTTCTTAAAAAATTCATTATTTTGTTTTTTATTTTGTTTTAAATTGTATTTTCTTTCTTCTTTAACAGTAATACCAATGCCACTAATACATTCCTTCTTAGGAGACTTCTTTTTTGAGAACAATCCACTATTATATGCTTATTATTGCATATTATAAAAAGGTGCAGTTTTTGCGTTAATTCCGTGCAAATTTTGTCATTATTTATTTATTATTTCTTCTTAAAGTGCAATACCAATGCCACTAACTCATACTTCCATAGAGAACTTCATTTTTCCCTTATTTTTATTCATTTATTTTTGTTTTCGTCTTGTGTCTTAGGACATCTCCAACATGAATCCCCAAACTATCCAGACCGAGCGTTCAGATGTGGTTTGCCATCCAACGGGCTACCCATCAGTCCATGGACCAGTTCGGATGTCCGTCTTTCGCAAAGGAAGCAAATCCAGGGGGCTTTACGGGCGTCTGGACCTCATCCACATATGCGTCCGCCACCCTGGTCCCATCTAAAACCTTGTCTGCCTGAAAATTTTTCTCTACGCGAAGCGATTGCCGTTCATTGGTGCCCGCCAGCGCCGCTTCAAAGCGGACGTGAATCCACGACATTGATGTCGATCAGAATGGCATGACCGGACAAGCGGGCGGCGCCGCTTCAATGTCGATGTGACGACCGAGAAGCCTACTCCATCTGTTACACCGCATTGAATTCGGCTTCCCGTCCCTTTGCATGAGCACGCCTATTTAAGCAGGGCTTGAGTGCCGTCCACACCACAGCGCACCACGTTTCTTCCTCTTTGCTCCCACCCTCTCTGATTCTCTCCACTCTGACATCGTATAGACCACTGAGACCATACCATGCAAAGTCATTGTTCTCAGTGCCCGCAGGGGGCGGCGGCTCTGGATCATCTTGACGCCCATTGACCTCCATGGCCGCCGACTGTCCCCGTGAAGGAGGAGATCGTCATCTCCTCCAACCACGAGGAGGAGCAGTCGTGCCTATACGCGGCAGTCACGAACGATGAGTAGCAGCGGCAAATGGATCTCATGATTAAGCAGGCGCTCCAGGAACGTGGTCCACCACTGCCCTTGCCTCCGCGCTACGGCGTGAATGAGGAGCCGGCGTCACCACCTCGTGAAGGCGGAGCCGGTGCCCCCCCCCCCCCCCCCCGCCGCGCAACCGCGGCGTTCAAATCGGGCGCTGCGTGAAGGAGGACTCGGCGTCGCCGCCGCACAACCGATATGGTAGCATCGACTAATCGACATTGCCATTGTGCCACGACTAGCGCGGAGTCGTGAAGGAGGAGGTGGTTCCGCCTAGTGGAGGCGTTAGGACTCCAAGCCTATGGGGTTAGCCTTTGGAATCTGTGGGGTCAGAGGAGCTACTAATGGCCCAGGGTCAAAGGATGACCCCAAAACCATGAGGCCAGTTGATCCCACAGCCCTAATGTGACTTCGCCACTAGTTCCGCTAGTGACCGCAAAGGTGCGCTAGCGCCTCGTCCACTATTAGATGATGACGACAACGACATGAATGGCGAAGGTGGTGCCGCTGGCCAGGCCGGCGACACATATGAGGTCGACGTTCGCTACAAGAAAGTTCATGTTTTTAGGTTTTAATTGAGTAGACGAAATACAATCTTTTTTATGTAAATTATGTCTGAACTTAAAGTGAATTTCATCATGTTTACATGAAAACCGTTCAGTTTGCTCAAATTCCCTTTGAAATGTATGCGGCATGGTTAGATGGGCGGATCCCGTATCACTGTCCCCGGGCCCGTCTGTGGACAAATACTATGTATTTTTAGGGTCCGTGTTGGAGATGTCCTTACCAGGTAGTATCAGGTTAGTTTGTGTTATGTTTCAGACCTAGCGCATGTATGCTTCCGTTTTGTGGTTGCAAAGGGCTGAGACTGCATTTCAATTTAGTATAAGTCTTTCTCTTTGATGCTTACTTGATTTTATGTCGTCAATTTTTCTCCAATATTTTGGTGTCGGTTGGCATTTTGATGTTTCAATGGTACGAGTATTATAGTACTTGATTTGTGTTTGAAATTTCAAATGAAATTCTTTTCTATTGAGGTAGGGGCTGCCAATCATAAACAGGGAGGTGAAGAAGGACGCGAAGGATGGTGAGGCAAAAAATAAATCATAGTCTTAATTGATGTTCAACACCATGTTTTGGTGATAAGGGCATCTACAATGCAGGGACTCTTAGTTGAAGAGGTAGGTTTAGGATTTTACGTGGGTGGCTAACATCCAGCCTCACGTCTCAATATATAGATGATCATAATACAATTACATACGTATACAAATATGTGTACATGTATAATATGCTAGACCCTATTTTACATGCTCCCTTAATCTAAACTACATACAAGATTCAGATTGGTTCTAAAGCGGTCTAGCATCTGTCGAGTAGCGGGTTTAGTAAATACATCCGCTATGTGATCATCAGTTGAGATGAACCTGACTTTCAGTTTACCAACAGCTACTCGTCTTCGCACAAAATGGAAATCAATCTCAATGTGTTTGGTCCGAGCATGAAACACTGGATTTGCCGTCAGGTAAGTTACCCGTAAGTTATCACACCATAATATGGGTGTGCGCTGCTGTGTGACTCCAAGTTCTGTGAGAACTGTGTCTATCCAAATGGCTTCGGCTGCGCCATTGGCCAATGCCTTATACTCTGCCTTGGTGCTAGACCTCGAGACTGTAAGCTGCTTCTTGAAACTCCAAGATATAAGATTGGGTCCAACAAATACAGCAAAGCCACCAGTAGTGCGCATGTCATCAACACAACCTACCTAGTCTGCATCGGTGAATATATTGACTCCAGTAAATCTAGACTTACGAATCCGTAGTCCCGTGTCTAGCGCACCTTTGACATACCTCAGAATATGCTTAACTGCTTCCCAATGAACCTCCGTAGGCTGAGACAGGAACTGGCACACTTTGTTCACGGCGAAAGAGATGTATGGACGAGTGAGTGTCAGATACTGAAGTGCTTCAACTACACTGCGATACCTGAAAGAATCATCGGTACTCAGCAATGCACCACTATGACGCGAGAGGCTCTCGGATGTGGCAAGAGGAGTGGAAGATGATGGCTCCGAACAATGGAGGTGACCACATTATTGCTAGGGTGACCAAGACGTTGATGCCATTGCGAGGACGAAACTCGGACACTGAATGAAGCATGGCGAGATGACGAGGACGATGCACGAGCAAAGGGAATCGGGTAGACCCCTCCCCGACTCCTACCTTGAAGAATGACGCGCCTGGTTGCTTTGTCCTTAACAAAAAAAAAGACAACGGTGAAACTCAACAAACACGTCATTATCACAAACAAGGCGATAGACAGAAAGAAGATGCTCTTTGATGTGTGGAACATGCAGAATGTTGCCAAGTTTAAGAGATGAACCAGGTAAACAGGAATGATTAATGTGTGAAATAGACAAACCTGCACCATTGGTCACTTGAATCTTAGACAAAAAAGTTAATTAATTAAAGAAGTAGCGAAAGGGTAGGCGTTCGTTTCTCCAACGCTCAGGCGCCTATGCGAGCGCTAACAAATTAATTTCTTTCGTGAAAAAATATGTACAACGCTTGTTAAAACACTAGTACGAGAGACAAAAAGAGCGAACGCCCAGCTATTAATTCGGCATCGGTGCCAGCCAAATTCCTACGATCTGATGGGATTTGGCTGCAACAGCCAGGAATTAAATCCTGGCGCCTTCTCTAAGCGCCTCCATTATAGATGCCCTAATATGTATTGGTTGTAGGCGTGCTTTTGTGCTAGACTTCGGTTATTTTGCTGTCGAGTGTCATTCTATTGCAGGTTGTGCCAGAAGTTTGATAGATGATGCCTCGATATTTTACCACTTTTAGTAAAGGGTTTTGATATTGTTTTCACCCGGTTTTTAATATTTCTCCCATCTTTCTCATGTTCACCCTTTCAAAATATTCGTGATTTAAAAAAAAATTGTGTTTGAAAAAATATTCGAAATTTTAGAACATATTCATGTTTGAAAATTTTGCTTTCATTTTCCAAAAATATTCACTTACTAAAAAAAATATATTCGGATATGAATGGCCGCTACAGTATGTGGAACCTTATATGCTACAGTACCTGACCGAGTCGGTGGCGTGCAATCGACCGGCCCAGTTGCTAGGCTCACCTATGCAAAATGCAACCTATATGACGCAGAATGCGTCACATATGAGCCCTGCTGACGCGGGGGAGCAACTAACGAAGGAGCGCTTCTTCGGGAGCCTCCCCAATAGTCAACGTCACATGTCGCGCTTTGGGCTCCTTCAGATTTTATTTATTTTTTTCGCACGCATTTCTGCTTTTTAGATAGTTTTTCCGGGGTTTTCGCCTTTTCGATTTTTCACTGGTCTTTATTAGCTATAGGACAAAAAAGTAAAAAAATGTTTGAAAAAATGTTTATTTTGCTTCCGCGGGAGGCACAGCCGTGCCTCTAAAAAAAACGCATTTTTTCCATTTCGCGAGAGACACGGTTTTGCTTTTGCAAGAGGAATGGCCTTGCCTCACGGAAACAAAAAAACGTGTTTTTTCTCCCGCGAGAGGCACATCCATGCCTTTCAGAAACGAAAAAAAATATGTTTATTTTCTTTCTCAAGAGGCACGGCCGTGCCTCTCAGAAATGAAAAAAAAAGTGTCTTTTCTTTTTCTTTCCTTCCGCAAGAGGCACGGAATTGCTTCCGCGAGAGGCACAACCATGCCTCTCAAAAACGGAGAAAGGCAGGGTTGTGCCTATTTAGGAAAGGAGAAAACGTGCTCCCGATTCATTTTTGTCCATTTTTTTACCTGAAAAAATGTTTGTCAAAACCTATCAATATGGGATATAATTTTGAAGATCTCGACGCGAGAAATCTAATGGTGAAAATGGTTCAAAAATTGAATGCACAATTTAAGAGATAAAACATTTTGTATAAGCAGATCTACGAAAAAAAAAAGAAAACTCACTGTGCATCACTTGTCACAACCTGAAAGGTGTGAGTGACCTTTGTAAAGAGTGATCCTTAATTGATGATTTCGATGGCGCAGCGTTGAAGAGGACCGCAACTGATATGTCTGCTACATGGCTTTGGCCAGCCTATTAATTGCTCGGATCTTGCTCTCAATTTATTTTTTTGCTCGGGTCTTTTGCTAGCGGGTTTTTGGAAGTGGTTTTAGGAAGGTTCCAGTAGTTTACCATCAGGTTCTAGGAAGCTTCTAGGCTGGTTTTTTTTACTTTCATTTTCTGGTAGGTTTTTCTAAGTTTGTTTGTTTTTTCTATATATTTCATTTATTTTCGGTTTCTTTTGTAGTTTTTGGTTTTACTATTATTATATTTTCTCTTTCTTCTTCATCTTTTTTCTCTTCTATAAATTTGTGAACATTTTTTGAATTCATGAAATCTTTTGAACTCGCGAACATGTCTGAACTCGTAATCATTTTCTCACATCCAAAAAAACTTTTTTGAATTTCTTGAAAAATTAATGAACTTGTGATTTTTTCTCACATTCTTAACCTTTATTAAAACATTGACCATTTTTTAATCGGTGGACATTTTTGAAACCCAATAATATTTTTTCATCTTGTGAACATATTTTGTTCACCAATATTTTTTAACATGTAAACATTTATAAACTCAGGAACACTGTTTTGAATCCATGATCATTTTTTTAACTTTTCATTTGTTTTTTTTGGTGGAATTTTTTGAACTCATGAACAGTTTTTATATTCATGAACACATTTTTAATTTGTGGTATTATTGAACCCGAGAACGTTTTTTCATAGTATCGACCATTTTCTTAGTCCCCGGCCATATTTTTAATCACTGAACATCTTTCATTATTCGCAAATATTTACAAATTTGTAAGCATTTTTCATTTTCGTGAACATTATTTATCATATTATCGATCCTTTTTTTTAATCCATGAACATTTTTTGAACTTGTGAATATTTTTCATATTCACAAAAGTGTTGTTTTCACAATGTTTTGGGAACTCGTGAACATTTTTTCAAATTTGGGACAATTTTTTGAGGCCATGAACAATTTTGAACTCGTGAATATTTTTTGGACTCAAAAATATTTTTAGAACTTGTGAACATGTTTTCAAAATTTTGAACTTTTTTAAAATCGCAAACATTTTTTGTGCTCGCCTAATTGGCAAACATTTTTTGTGCTCGCCAAACTGGAGTATGTTGTGTAAAACATAACAAATTGATTCCCGCTAAAAATATAAAATAGAAAAATATGGGACAAAAATTAAATCCCCTCGTTGCTTTTTCCTTTTTTAGAAAGAGCTTGTAATTTTTTCATTTGACACATCACGAACGCGCTTTGTAGACATGGCCTGGCCCAACTAGAGCTATCTGCCGTAGAATGCGAGAGCAAAAACTAACTAAAAAAAGATTCTAAAAAACAAACTAAATAAAAAGGCTCAAAAAAATCCTGGAGGTTAGTTGCATCTCCAACGTTGACCCCAAACTGGACACCTCATCCGTGTGTGCATAGGGTGAGTGCACGGACGGATGCAAGAGCCGGCCATCCGAAGTTATCTGCACACATTTCAAACCGGATTTCAACAAACCGGAGGAATTACATTCAAACCAGATGATTTTTATACAAACAAAAGCACATTCATGACATGTAGGACAATTTTCATTCAAAAAAATTGGACTGGACCTAAATCTAGCCTACGGTGCCACCCATCGTGCAAATCCTTGTTGTTCCCTTCTGGCAACCACGCCTGCCATCAATCGTCTTCATGAGCAGCGGCGATAAGACCCGCGAAGTGAAGGCGTGATTGCCGGCGAGGACGGGTAGAACATGGGAGGCGGACCTGCCACTTGGAACTCGAGGCCCCGCCACCTCCCATGCCATACTCATCCTCGGCGGAGTCCGCAACTTGCCTATTGCCGATGGTCGTAAGATCCACGATGGAAATGGAGTGGCCGACCCGCTCGCCATCCCACCAGCGCGGCCAAGCAACATTTGATGGCGCGTAGGACGTGTAGTTGTCGGTGTTCTCATCCGCAATCGCCTGCACGGCCAGCGCCGCCTCCGCGTTCGGCTACACCGCTATTAGTTGCCAACGGTGGCTTGAGTGCGGGCGGCCTCGTAGAAAGTTTGCTGCTCGACGAGGAAGTTGGGGTTCACCGCGGCCATGCCCATCACAGACTCGTGCGCTCGCCATAGATCTGGCTCTCTGCCAGCTGGTGCTGCTCTAGGAGGAACATGTTGTAGCGCTGCTAATCCCATGCCTGCCAGAACAAACGACATAGGAACGGGCGCCGACTGCTCCTCCACCATGGCGGTGTTGAAGTGCGCCTATGCCCGCTCCATCGCCAAGTCGACATGCGCCGGCGTGAGCTGTGGTGCTGAGTTGTTGTCGAAGCCAGTCTCCATTGTGGGGTCATTGTCCGAGACCTCACAGAGCTAGCCAACATGCCGGCCTCTATCCAGCAGGCACGACGGCTCTGCCAGGCGGCCACCTCATGCTTTTGTACCGTCAAGAGCCTCTCCCATAGAGCGTCCCGCTCACGTTCATGGCGGATGTGGTGCACAGGAGGAAAATGTGGAGCGGATGGGTTGTGGTCTGGTGTGAGTCGGGTGTAGCCGTCTTTAAATAGTGGATGCCGGTGAGGCAAAGCATCCAGGTGTGTCAATGTAAGGTCGTCGCAATTGGTTTCTTGGTCAACGGGACTGCTTAATGGCGGTAGGCGAAGGGATGGGCAATGAATGGGCATGATAGATATCCGCCTCGTCATGTTCAGTAAACGTCTCTCCGGCATGGAACGGGTGAGAACACCGGGGATGCAACGCGGACAACGCCCTCGACTGGCGTGCCGCTTCAGTGCTAGCATTGGCGAGAGGTCATGTCCGCTCTCGGGCAACGTTAATGTGGAGTGGCCGGTCTAGAGCGGCATGAATGCGGATGGCTCGCTTCGGGAGGGAAAGGGCGTTGGCGAGGGAGAGGGATTTGGGTGAGCTAGGCCAGTCGGAAGCGGGCGTGGCAGCGATCTGGACGCCCGGATAACCCCCATTTTGCTTCTGATTTGCGGGAAAAAGGATGTCTGGACTGCCGAGTGGACCGATACAGGACCGTGTTAGATGGCTTAACACGTCTGGACCACACGGTCTACACGGTTGCAGGCGCCTTGAGGATCCACATTGGAGATGCCCTTACACTTATGGGGGCCCTCTAGAGTCATTTTTGGTGCCCTTGGAACACACCATTTGGTGTGTTCAACCCCGCTACATGTCGCGTGCATGGCACTCTTTATGATTTTTTTATTTTTTTCATACGTGTTTTTGGGTTTTAGATATATTTTTTTGTGGCTTTTCGGTTTCGACCAATTTACCATAGCTTTTGAAAAAAATTGCGGGATTTTTTTCTGTAATTTTTTCAGGCTTCGTAGAACCATGCTTCTTGAAAATGAAAAAATCGCAAATTTTTTTGCATGTCGTTTTTTGTGTCCTTACACGAGAAGCACATATTTGCTTCTCGAGTCATAGATTTGCTTCCACGAGAAGCATAATTGTATTTCTTGGAAAGAGAAAAAATAATAATTTTTTTGCTCCCACGAAAAGCACAGATTTGCTTGCTAGAAGCACGGTTGCCCTTCTCGTAAAGGAAAAAAAAATCATTTTTCGCATGATTTTTTTATTTTTCCACAGAAAACACATATTTGCATCTTCTGGAGCCAGAAATTTGCTTTCTTAATAAGCACAACTATGCTCTCAAAAAAGAAAAAAAAGTGGACAAAAAACATGATTCTGGCTCCGTTATTTTCTTCTGGTTTTTTCATGTAAACCTAACAAGGGATGTAGTTTCACATATATCGACGTGAGAAATCCAAATGTGAAAATAATTTGGGATTTGGATGCACGGTTCAAGAGATAAAACGTTTTAAATTGACGGATCTATAAAAAAAGAGAAAACTCTGAAGTTGCCACAAGTTTCTCATATCTAGTGTGCCACTTGTCAGCTTATGAGAAGGTGTGAGTGATCTTTACAAGGTAACCTTCAACTAGTGATTCCAGGAAGAATGGCGGGGCTAGCTAGTGGTTAGTGTTGGTGATGAATACAAAGCGCAAATAATTTAGAATAACTATATTGACAAATTCGAATATTTTTAATCAATATTTCCTCAAAGTTATGAATACTTTCGAAAAAATAGATTTTTTTTATAAACAGGAACAAATTTTGTAAAATAGTGAACATTTATTGAGTTTGCAATCAAATTTCAAAGATGAGTGGAATTTATGAACAAATTGTGAAAAGGGGGATATTTTTTAAATTCCAAACAATATTATCAAACACAAAAAAGTTTAGAAAAATGTTAACACATTTTTAACTTGCTAACAAATTTAAAAACAGGAACATTTTTCGAATTTGTGAACCAATTTTGAAAGATGTTAACATTTTATAAAATTCTGAACAATTTTTGACAACTACGAAGAAGTTTTAAAAACATGTGAACAAGTTCTAAATTTGTTAATATATTTCAAAAATTGGAACATTTTTTAAATTTTGATTTTTTTGATAAAATGGGAACATTATTAAAAGAATGAACATTTCTCAAAAAATCCCAAAAACTATTCGAAATTTGTGAACAGTTTGTGTAGTTCATTTTTTTACAAATTAGTGCAACAGTTTCTATAATTTTGATCAATATTTGAAAAAACAACAAATTTATAAATTTCGAAAAATATTCGTAATTGGCAAACATTTTCTGAAAAGACTTTTTGAAAGAGATAAATATTTTGAATATTTTTTCGAAAAAATGAACATTCTTTAAAAAGTTTAATTTTAAAAATATAAACAATTTTTGAAATTCTCAAACATTTTTGGTAATTGTGAACAAAATTAGAAAATGTGAACAACTATTTAGAACATAAACTCTTTTTGAACTTCTGAGCAAATTTTGAAAGGCTCCACCATATTTTGAATTCATTAAAAGATTTAAAAACAATAACATTTTTCGCAATTTAATTTAGAAAAAACATTTTTCAAAAATTATGACAATTTTTCTAAAATCTGGAAAAAAAGTTATAAAAAAATGAATTAAAGTAGAAAACACAAAAGGAAGGAAAAAGAAACAGAAAAAGGAAAAGGAAAAAGAAGAGAAAAAGGAATGGAAAAGAAGAAACACGAAAAAGGAAAAGAAATAGAAGGGTCCCAGAACTGGAAAACCCGGCTTGGAATCTTCCTGAAGGTTCGTGAAATTGGTATCATGTAGAGTGACTAGCTACCAAATGTGCCGGTCCATATCCGTGTCTCTGGATTGTTTGGATCATTCATGTGCCGAGCGTCTAAGGTCTTGTACAATAAAAGATGCTTAGAAAAATAAATTAAATTTTTTTAAAGCATTAATGCCTATTTTTATAGGAGAGACGCTTAGTTAAGCGTCTATTCTGTACAAATAAGCGCCGGTGTTTAAAAAAAATCTGGTTATTTTTCTAAGCATCTTTTCTAAACACCTTCCATCGTACAAAGCCTAATAGGGATTTTGAATGCGAGGACCGCTAAAGGCGATAGATAACAGTGCACGAAGAAGAGCCCTCAGAGCTACTTTCGACCTCTTTTGGACCTCATTTGAAAAAAATCTACTTTCGACCTATTTTTGGAAAAAAAAAACCTACGACTCACATCACTTGGGCTAGCCAAATAGCATCGTGGTAATTTTTGTTATCTTTTAGTGGGTTTCTTCCAAAATCACTAATTGATGAGTACTCTTTTTAAAGATCATTTTCATCTTCTCAGGTTGCGACAATTGGATGCTCTACGTCGGAGAGTTTTCTTTTTTTAGTAGATCTGTTTATTCAAAACGATTAATCTCTTAGACCGTGCGTTCAAATCTCGAACCGTTTTCATTGTTGGATTTCTCGCATCGATATCTTTAAAATTAGATCCCATGTTAATAGGTTTTGACGAACTTTCCTTTACAAAAAAAACCAGATAAAAATGGACCAAGAGCACGTCTTTTTTCCCTTTTTGAAAGCTATTTTCGAGAGGCACGGCCGTGCCTTTCTCGAAAGCAACACCGTGCCTCTCATGAATGAAAAGAAGAAAAGAAAAACATGTTTATTTTTCGTTTCTGTCCGTGCCTTTCACGAAAGCAAAATCACGCCTCTCGTGGAAGAAAAAAAAGGGAACACGCGTTTTTTCTATTTTTTGAGAGGCATGGTTGTGCCTCTCATAGAAGCAAACCATACCTCTCGCGAAAGCAAAACCGTGCCTCTTGCGGGAAAAAAAAAGAAAACATATTTTTTTTCCGTTTCTGAGAGGCACAGACTTGCCTCTCGCGGAAGCAAAACCGTGCCTCTCGCAAAATAAGAGAGAAAACCCACTTTTTCCGTTTTCGAGAGCGCGAAAGTAAAACCATGCCTCTTGCGAAAGCAAAATCATGCCTCTCACAGAAAAAAAAGAAAACATGTTTTTTTTCGTTTCCGAGAGGCACGGCCTCGCGCGAAAGCAAAACCGTGCCTCTCATGAAAAAAACACCTTTTCGCACAATTTTTTCTTTGAATTGTTTTGTTCCAAAAGCTAAGGAAGATCAATGAAAAACCAAAAAGCCAAAAAAATCCGGGAAAACCCCATTTAATTAGCCGAAAACACGTGCTGAAAAAAAATCCAGAGAAAGCGTCCAGAATGCGATACATAGTGGAGGCTGAGAGCGCACCAAGTGACCATTGAGGAGGCTGGGAATGAGCGCTCCTTGATTAGTTGCTCTTGTTTTCTTCTCTTTCTCTCTTTCTTGTCTTAGAGTTTCCTATTTTTTTTCTTACTTCAGTTTTCATTTTCCGTTTTTGTTACCTTATTTAATAAATTATTTAAATTATAATTTTGTAATTATCATAGGGAGTACATTCATTTTTTGAGATACATAAAAGGTTATTCCTTTCATTTTTTAAGTTTCAACCTTGCTATGCATATGAGATACCTTGCAGGATTTTTGTCTGATGCAGCTGATCGGACCGTAGGTAGGTAGGAATGAAGTGTAGGGTGGACGTGAAGTATCCGAGCTTGAGCTCAAATGAGCTTGGGTGAACAGTAAAATCAAATTTCAAAACAGAATTCAAAAAATTCTGATTTTATTTTTGTGGTAAAATTTGACAAATTTTCTAAGTGTTTGCAAATTTTCATTATAAAATCAAATTCGTGGAAAGCGTGACAAAAAAACAAAATCTTTGATTTTTTTTTTGACTTTGTTGTTCATCCGACCTCGTTTGAGCTCAAAATCATAAGGGTACTTTCGGTGTAGAAAGCCGTTCTTATCTGATTTGTATGTCCCTTCGGCTCTGGCCATGTGCAGAGCGGTTCTTATTTGATATCGTGGTTTAGAAACATAACACAAAATCTTTTTTTATGCGAATCATAACACAAAATCTTTGTAAATGTTTACAGAGGCTAATTAGTTTTTTTTTAGTAATTAGAATGCAAACCCCACGGACTGATACACGATTACTCTAGCGACTAGTCGTTCGTGGCCCATATGCGGTGTTGAGTTGGCGGTTGTCGCCGTCGTTGCATCCTCTCATCTCTGTGGATGTGGTCCATTTTGGTGTCTTTGTGCAAGTTTTGTCTGTCTTCATGACGCCCTCATTCATTTGTTAAAAAACAAGAGTGCTATGAATAGCAACTACTCATCGTAATGGGAACAGCTCAGACGTGCTTGCAGGGAGTATGAACACATTGCACATGGGATCGGGACGGACGTACCAAGTTATTCAACTCAGTCGTCACATGTGCAGGAAAATCTGCATTGTATGTTTTTCCTTTTTGGATGGGAACAAAATGATGATCTCGTTAATGGAGCCGTTGGGGTGGGGTAGTGCTGAGAAATAGCAATGTGAAGTTCATCGTGGCCGGGACTGACAAGCTCAACTGGAGGGACAGTTGAAGCTCGTGCACTTTGCTTCAGACTCAAGCTTGCTATGAGTACTAGGTGCAACAAAATTGAAATGAATTCAGACAACATTAAAAACAATGAAGAAAGGAGGAAGATCTTTTGGTGTAGCGGCGGCAATTTTTTGACGGTTATATAATCTCTCATGTGCGAGAAAACTGAGAAAAAGACACCCGTGTCGCCTAACCTAGGGTGACCCAGGAGGAACCCCAACCGCCACTACTCGAGCCCTCCTCATGCCTCTCCTCTTGTCGGCCTCAGCCCCGGCCACGGCGGTTGCATGCCGCAACCTTATGTGGTGGTCCTCCCGATGGTGGTCATTGCAATGTGGGGTGTGGTTGTTGGCGGCGGTGTCTCAGGTTGTATATCCAGCGAACGATGGGGTTTGGGCCTCTTCTCCGGCCGACGGCGAGGGATGGCAGATCCTGGTGCTGCTCAATGCTCGGGCGGCTTGGAGTAGGGAGGATCTGGCCTGCCCCATCGCAAACGGGAGTTTCTAGACCAGGTCATGCAATCTGTCATGCTGGGATTCACCTGCTGCAGAGTGTTGCTCGCTTGTCTGGTGGGCTGGCAAAGAGCTTCCATAGGTTGGCTTGGTTGCACACCCAGCTGGTCGGGGCCCCGGCGTCCGACTTGGTTCAATCTGGTGGTGGTTGTGTGAGGCTGCAGGTGAAAACTCAATGTCGACTCCGGCTATGCTGGCATCGACGACGATCGAGGGTCTTGTTTCCCTTCATGGAGGAGTCATCGTGGATCCTTCACACCTCGCCCACGCTAGCGTGCTCCGAGCGAAAACCTCAGGTCTTCGTGAGGGCTCCTCTCTTCAGATTCGGTGGCTGTTGCCAACGACTCATACTAGCAACGTTACGGGATGCAGCCGTAAGGTTCCTTTGTGGGTTTCGGTGGCTCTCACTCCGACCAGTTTGCCTTTGATGATGAAATACAATCTATGGACGACGGCTTGATGCACATGTATGGTTGTATAGCGGCGATGGTGGGATTTCTAGCCTAACGTTTGATTGTATCGCATGTGGTGTTCAAGAACATTCCAAGAGAAGAAAAATATCGTCTGCTCGCAACCCCAAACCATAGACACATACGCACTAAAGAAAACCTGAACCAAATCCCCCACGTCATTGCACGCTAGATTCGGGTATGAGGTCGAACACGATGTCGTTCAGAACCACGCTCTAACACCCCTATTCTCCGGTGACCTAGGCAGGAAGGGTAACCGTCGGTGGCCGCCGTCACATTGGATTTGGGGCCCTCTAGTCATCGTCAGCTTCACCAATGCCGCCGGCGAGCACCACCAACTTCGATCACTTCTCTGACGCAGTGCCATAGTACTCCACAAATCCCCACCACCCCATGACCAGGACCTCCCCACCCCCAACAACGACGTACTTAGGTGGTAGCGAGAGAAGGAGGAGATAGGGCGGCGTCTCGCCCTCCTCTGACCTCTCATCTCAAAGCATATTTCTATCCAAATACTTCTTGGTTAGATGAACCTCCTAATGACCTTATTCCCCGCATGGTCAGTAATGTAGCTGCTATTACCATTCAATAAAGTGGAGTGTTGATCTAAAAAAATGATGATAATGCCTTACTAACTTACATGCAAAATTTGAAGTCGTGAAAACTGAGCCCCGTGATGACCAAAATGCAAAAAAGGGCCATGTGCTCTTTATTGGGAGACAACACCGTTAGAGGGTGGCCTCTTTGAAAATTCTACAACACACATTGTTCTTTGTTTTAAAGAAACGGTCTTGCTAACTCTAAATCACCAGCGATTTTCTGAGGCTACATTATTCCATAAGGAAATGGCAATGTCCTAGTGCTTTCTTAAAAATCAAGAAGCTTAAGAGCGACTCTAGCATTACCATATCAACGATCGCCGTCTATCTTATGAAGTACATTTCATATGGGTATGGAAGTAGGGTAGGAGACGCGCAAACTCACAGTCACCATTGTTTATAATTCAAACACTTTGATTCCCTCTAAATTTAAACGTTTACCACATCAAGCAAACAAACAAATAGTCTTTGACAAGTTGCATGAACAAAACTATTTAACTGGTACAAATCACATTTTCATATGGGTATGGAAGTAGGGTAGGAGACGCGCAAACTCACATTCACCATTGTTTATACTTCAAACACTTTGATTCCCTCTAAATTTAAATGTTTACCACATCAAGCAAACAAACAGATAGTCTTTGACAAGTTGCATGAACAAAACTATTTAACTGGTACAAATCACATTTTCCCGTCGTGTGCACTGCCCCCTCCTTCGATTTTCTTGAAACGAATGATCAAATCTCTCTTCTCCGCCCAAAAATCTCGTTCCACTAGATCCATTTGGTTCAGATCCAACATGATGGATATATTCTGCTCGGCTGTGTGTTCATCTCTTGCCTGATCCTTCTTCTTCTTCTTCGGTCCCTTCGGGGGGAAGGCGACACCTTCATGCGGCATGGTAGGCTTTGCCACCACCATGTCAAACTCTTTGCCGGTAAGGGGGCGAGTGTTGGCCTAGACAACAGACAACCATCAGAGGCATGGGAGGTGCAAGAGTCACCAAAGCCGCAGTTGGCGCGAGATCCGACTCTCAAACGACGAAATCGAAGGCGCGGGTCGAGTCGCCGGCATGTTGTCATTGGTGTGGAGTGGGGAGTAAGAAGTGGTGAAAGGCGACGTTACTGCGAGAGAGGGGAGGCGGCGACACGGGCATGAAGAGCAGCAAAATGGGGAAATATCACTCGTGCCATACCATTTTTGGGATGGCGTGCCCTCCAAATATCCCTCATAGCCTTCAAATATGGAGTCTCGCAGGCTTGTTTTGGAGCACCCTCAAAAATTATGACAATAGAGGGCGTGATGGCAGCTCTAACAGAGTGTTCTTTTCGGCCAATATCACTATAATGAAGATTATTATGGCCATCGTGTCAAGACCCATGCTGTTGTTGGGCTAGTACTTGGGCCGTTGGTGATGGGCCTGACCCAGCTCGCAAGATGAAGGAATCTAGCTCTACAAGTAGCAAGAGGGAAGGGGACACGGCTGTTCCGATCCCGAGCTCACATGATCTCAGGTGGACAATAGAATCAAAAGGAAATGATTTTTTTAAGTTTCAACCTTTTATGTTAAACATTGACAAATGTTTTAATATCTTGTAAAATTTCAACACCAAATGACGTTCCTGCAAAATCTGGCAAAAAATTGTTTTTTTTTGCTAGATTTTCCACGAATGTCAAAAGGATGTTGAAATTTTGCATGCTATTAAAACTTTTGTCAATGTTTCACACAAATTTTTATTGAGATTCTTTGAATTTTTTTGATTTTACTGCGAGCTCGGGATTAGAACAGCACTTTCGGAGGAAAGGGTCGATCAGTCATCCGTTGGATCACGATAATGGCGGCGGCTTTCTCTGTTGGGGAACGTTGCAGAAAATTAAAATTTTTCCTACGGTTTTACCAAGATCCATCTATGAGTTCATCTAAGCAACGAGTCTAGGGAGAGAGTTTGCATCTACATACCACTTGTAGATCGCGTGCGGAAGCTTGCAAGGTGATGATGTAGTCGTACTCGACGTGATCCAAATCACCGATGACCAGCGCCGAACGGACGGCACCTCCGCGTTCAACACACGTACGGGACGGGAGACGTCTCCTCCTTCTTGATCCAGCAAGGGGGAAGGAGAGGTTGATGAAGATCCAGCAGCACAACGGCGTGGTGGTGGATGCAGGGCGTCACAGCAGCAGGGCTTCGCCGAGACTACGAGGGAGAGACGTAACGGGGGGAGGTGGAGGCGCCAGGGGCTGGTGTATGAAGTCCCTCCTCTCCCCCACTATATATAGGGGTGCCAAGGGGGGGCGCCGGCCCTAGTAGATGAGATCTACTAGGGGGGCGGCGGCCTAGGGGAGGTTTCCCTCCCCCCCAAGGCACCTAGGGGTGCCTTCCACCACTAGGACTCCTCCTAGGGGGAAACCCTAGGCGCATGGGCCTATAGGGGCTGGTGCCCTTGGCCCATGATGGCCAAGGCGCACCCCCTACAGCCCATGTGGCCCCCCGGGACAGGTGGCCCCACCCGGTGGACCCCCGGGACCCTTCCGGTGGTCCCGGTACAATACCGATAACCCCGAAACTTGTCCCGATGCCCGAAATAGCACTTCCTATATATAATTCTTTACCTCCGGACCATTCCGGAACTCCTCGTGACGTCCGGGATCTCATCCGGGACTCCGAACAACATTCGGGTTTCTGCATATACATATCTTCATAACCCTAGCGTCACCGAACCTTAAGTGTGTAGACCCTACGGGTTCGGGAGACATGCAGACATGACCGAGACGCTCTCAGTCAATAACCATCAGCGGGATCTGGATACCCATGATGGCTCCCACATGCTCCTCGATGTTGTCATCGGATGAACCACGATGTCGAGGATTCGATCAAACCCTGTATGCAATTCCCTTTGTCAATCGGTACGTTACTTGCCCGAGACTCGATCGTCGGTATCCCAATACCTTGTTCAGTCTCGTTACCGGCAAGTCACTTTACTCGTACCGTAATGCATGATCCCGTGTCCAACACCTTGGTCACATTGAGCTCAATATGATGATGCATTACCGAGTGGGCCCAGAGATACCTCTCCGTCATACGGAGTGACAAATCCCAGTCTCGATCCGTGTCAACCCAACAGCTACTTTCGGAGATACCTGTAATGCACCTTTATAGTCACCCAGTTACGTTGTGACGTTTGATACACCCAAGGCACTCTTACGGTATCCGGGAGTTACACGATCTCATGGTCGAAGGAAGAGATACTTGACACTTGCAAAGCTCTAGCAAAACGAACTACACGATCTTTTATGCTATGCTTAGGATTGGGTCTTGTCCATCACATCATTCTCCTAATGATGTGATCCCGTTATCAACGACATCCAATGTCCATAGTCAGGAAACCATGACTATCTGTTGATCACAACGAGCTGGTCAACTAGAGGCTTACCAGGGACATAGTGTGGTCTAAGTATTCACACGTGTATTACGATTTCCGGATAATACAGTTATAGCATGAATAAAAGACAATTATCATGAACAATGAAATATAATAATACTTTTATTATTGCCTCTAGGGCATATTTCCAACAGTCTCCCACTTGCACTAGAGTCACCAATCTAGTTACATTGTGATGAATCGAACACCCATAGAGTTCTGGTGTTGATCATGTTTTGCACGCGAGAGAGGTTTAGTCAGCGGATCTGCGACATTCAGATCCGTGTGCACTTTGCAAATCTCTATGTCTCCATCTTGAACATTTTCACGGATGGAGTTGAAACGACGCTTGATGTGCCTGGTCTTCTTGTGAAACCTGGGCTCCTTTGCGAGGGCAATAGCTCCAGTGTTGTCACAGAAGAGTTTGATCGGCCCCGACGCATTGGGTATGACTCCTAGGTCGGTGATGAACTCCTTCACCCAAATCGCTTCATGTGCTGCCTCCGAGGCTGCCATGTACTCCGCTTCACACGTAGATCCCGCCACGACGCTCTGCTTGCAGCTGCACCAGCTTACTGCTCCACCATTCAACATATACACGTATCCGGTTTGTGACTTAGAGTCATCCAGATCTGAGTCGAAGCTAGCGTCGACGTAACCCTTTACGACGAGCTCTTCGTCTCCTCCATAAACGAGAAACATGTCCTTTGTCCTTTTCAGGTACTTCAGGATATTCTTGACCGCTGTCCAGTGTTCCTTGCCGGGATTACTTTGGTATCTTGCTACCAAACTTACGGCAAGGTTTACATCGGGTCTGGTACACAGCATGGCATACATAATAGATCCTATGGCTGAAGCATAGGGGATGACACTCATCTCTTCTTTATCTTTTGCCGTGGTCGGTGACTGAGCTGAGCTCAGTCTCATACCTTGTAACATAGGCAAGAACCCCTTCTTGGACTGATCCATTCTGAATCTCTTCAAAATCTTATCAAGGTATGTGCTTTGTGAAAGACCTATGAGGCGTCTCGATCTATCTCTATAGATCTTGATGCCTAATATATAAGCAGCTTCTCCAAGGTCCTTCATTGAAAAACACTTATTCAAGTAGGCCTTAATGCTGTCCAGAAATTCTATATTATTTCCCATCAGGAGTATGTCATCTACATATAATATGAGAAATGCTACAGAGCTCCCACTCACTTTCTTGTAAACGCAGGCTTCTCCATAAGTCTGCATAAACCCAAACGCTTTGATCATCTCATCAAAGCGAATGTTCCAACTCCGAGATGCTTGCACCAGTCCATAAATGGATCGCTGGAGCTTGCATACTTTGTTAGCGTTCCGAGGATCGACAAAACCTTCCGGCTGCATCATATACAGTTCTTCCTTAAGATGCCCGTTAAGGAATGCTGTTTTGACGTCCATCTGCCATATCTCATAATCATAGTATGCGGCAATTGCTAACATGATTCGGACGGACTTTAGCTTCGCTACGGGAGAGAATGTCTCGTCGTAGTCAATCCCTTGAACCTGTCGATAACCCTTAGCGACAAGTCGAGCTTTATAGATGGTAACATTACCATCCGCGTCCGTCTTCTTCTTAAAGATCCATTTGTTTTCTATCGCTCGCCGATCATCGGGCAAGTCTGTCAAAGTCCATACTTTGTTTTCATACATGGATTCTATCTCGGATTTCATGGCTTCAAGCCATTTGTTGGAATCCGGGCCCGCCATTGCTTCTTCATAGTTCGAAGGTTCATTGTTGTCTAACAACATGATTTCCAGGACAGGGTTGCCGTACCACTCTGGTGCGGAACGTGTCCTTGTGGACCTACGAAGTTCAGCAGTAACTTGATCCGAAGTACCTTGATCATTATCATGGTTTTCCTCTTCAGTTGGTGTGGGCATCACAGGAACGGTTTCCTGTGCTGCGTCACTATCCCGCTCAAGAGGTAGTACTTCATCGAGTTCTACTTTCCTCCCACTTACTTCTTTCGAGAGAAACTCTTTTTCCAGAAAGCATCCGTTCTTGGCAACAAAGATCTTGCCTTCGGATCTTAAGTAGAAGGTATACCCTACAGTTTCCTTAGGGTATCCTATGAATACGCATTTTTCCGACTTGGGTTCGAGCTTTTCAGGTTGAAGTTTCTTGACATAAGCTTCGCATCCCCAAACTTTTAGAAACGACAGCTTAGGTTTCTTTCCAAACCATAATTCATACGGTGTCGTCTCAACGGATTTAGACGGTGCCCTATTTAAAGTGAATGTAGCTGTCTCTAGAGCGTATCCCCAAAATGATAGCGGTAAATCGGTAAGAGACATCATAGACCGCACCATATCCAATAGAGTGCGATTACGACGTTCGGACACACCGTTTCGCTGAGGTGTTCCAGGCGGCGTGAGCTGTGAAACGATTCCACATTTCTTTAAGTGTGTACCAAATTCGTGACTTAAGTATTCTCCTCCACGATCTGATCGTAAGAATTTTATCTTTCGGTCACGTTGATTCTCCACCTCATTCTGAAATTCCTTGAACTTTTCAAAGGTCTCAGACTTGTGTTTCATTAAGTAGACATACCCATATCTACTCAAGTCATCTGTGAGAGTGAGAACATAACGATATCCTCCGCGAGCCTCAACGCTCATTGGACCGCACACATCGGTATGTATGATTTCCAACAAGTTGGTTGCTCGCTCCATTGTTCCGGAGAACGGAGTCTTGGTCATTTTGCCCAAGAGGCATGGTTCGCACGTGTCAAACGATTCATAATCAAGAGACTCTAAAAGTCCATCGGCATGGAGCTTCTTCATGCGCTTGACACCAATGTGACCAAGGCGGCAGTGCCACAAGTATGTGGGACTATCGTTATCAACTTTAAATCTTTTGGCATCTACACTATGAACATGTGTAATATTACGCTCGAGATTCATTAAGAATAAACCATTGACCATCGGAGCATGACCATAAAACATATCTCTCATATAAATCGAACAACCATTATTCTCAGACTTAAATGAGTAGCCATCTCGTATTAAACGAGATCCAGATACAATGTTCATGCTCAAACTTGGCACTAAATAACAATTATTAAGGTTCAAAACTAATCCCGTAGGTAAATGTAGAGGCAGCGTGCCGACGGCGATCACATCGACTCTGGAACCATTCCCGACGCGCATCGTCACCTCGTCCTTTGCCAGTCTCCGTTTATTCCGCAGCTCCTGCTGTGAGTTACAAATATGAGCAACGGCACCGGTATCAAATACCCAGGAGTTACTACGAGTACTGGTAAGGTACACATCAATCACATGTATATCAAATATACCTTTGGTGTTGCCGGCCTTCTTATCCGCTAAGTATTTGGGGCAGTTCCGCTTCCAGTGACCCTTCCCCTTGCAATAAAAGCACTCAGTCTCAGGCTTGGGTCCATTCTTTGACTTCTTCCCGGTAACTGGCTTACCAGGCGCGGCAACATCTTTGCCGTCCTTCTTGAAGTTCTTCTTACCCTTGCCCTTCTTGAACTTAGTGGTCTTATTGACCATCAACACTTGATGTTCTTTCTTGATTTCAGCCTCTGCTGACTTCAGCATCGAGAACACTTCAGGAATGGTCTTTTCCATTCCCTGCATGTTGTAGTTCATCACAAAGCTCTTGTAGCTTGGTGGGAGCGACTGGAGGATTCTGTCAATGACCGCCTCATCTGGGAGGTTAATGTTCAGCTGGGTCATACGGTTGTGCAACCCAGACATCTTCAGGATGTGCTCACTGACAGAACTGTTCTCCTCCATCTTACAACTGTAGAACTTGTCGGAGACATCATATCTCTCGACCCGGGCATGAGCTTGAAAACTAGTTTCAGCTCTTCGAACATCTCATATGCTCCGTGATGCTCAAAACGCTTTTGGAGCCCCGGTTCTAAGCTGTAAAGCATGCCGCACTGAACGAGGGAGTAATCATCAGCGCGAGACTGCCAAGCATTCATAATGTCTTGGTTCTCTGGGACGGGAGCGTCACCTAGCGGTCCTTCTAGGACATATTGTTTCCTGGCAGCTATGAGGATGATCCTCAGGTTCCGGACCCAGTCCGTATAGTTGCTGCCATCATCTTTCAGCTTGGTTTTCTCTAGGAACGCGTTGAAGTTCATGTTGACATTAGCGTTGGCCATTGATCTACAAGACATATTTGCAAAGGTTTTAGACTAAGTTCATGATAATAAAGTTCTAATCAAATTATGAACTCCCACTTAGATTAGACATCCCTTTAGTCATCTAAGTGTTACACGATCCGAGTCGACTAGCCCGTGTCCGATCATCACGTGAGACGGACTAGTCATCGTCGGTGAACATTTTCATGTTGATCGTATCTTCCATACGACTCGTGTTCGACCTTTCGGTCTCCGTGTTCCGAGGCCATGTCTGCACATGCTAGGCTCGTCAAGTTAACCCTAAGTGTTTTCGCTGTGTAAAACTGTCTTACACCCGTTGTATGTGAACGTAAGAATCCATCACACCCGATCATCACGTGGTGCTTAGAAACGACGAACTGTAGCAACGGTGCACAGTTAGGGGAGAACACTTCTTGAAATTTTATAAGGGATCATCTTATTTACTACCGTCGTCCTAAGTAAACAAGATGCATAATACATAATAAACATCACATGCAATTATATAGTTGTGACATGATATGGCCAATATCATATAGCTCCATTGATCTTCATCTTCGGGGCTCCATGATCATCTTGTCACCGGCTTGACACCATGATCTCCATCATCATGATCTCCATCATCGTGTCTTCATGAAGTTGTCACGCCAACGACTACTTCTACTTCTATGACTAACGTTTAGCAATAAAGTAAAGTAGTTTACATGACGTTATTCAATGACACGCAGGTCATACAAAAAATAATGACAACTCCTATGGCTCCTGCCGGTTGTCATACTCATCGACATGCAAGTCGTGAATCCTATTACAAAGAACATGATCTCATACATCACAATTCATCATTCATCACAACTTCTGGCCATATCACATCACATGATCAATCGCTGCAAAAACAAGTTAGACGTCCTCTAATTGTTGTTGCATCTTTTACGTGGCTGCAATTGGGTTCTAGCAAGAACGTTTTCTTACCTACGAATCACCACAACGTGATTTTGTCAACTTCTATTTACCCTTCATAAGGGCCCTGTTCATCGATTCCGCTCCAACTAAGGTGGGAGAGACAGACACCCGCCAGCCACCTTATGCAACTTGTGCATGTCAGTCGGTGGAACCGGTCTCACGTAAGCGTACGTGTAAGGTTGGTCCGGGCCGCTTCATCCCACAATACCGTTGAGCAAGAAAAGACTAGTAGAGGCAAGTAAGATGACAAAATCCACGCCCACAACAAAGTTGTGTTCTACTCGTGCAAAGAGAACTACGCATAGACCTAGCTCATGATGCCACTGTTGGGGAACGTTGCAGAAAATTAAAATTTTTCCTACGGTTTCACCAAGATCCATCTATGAGTTCATCTAAGCAACGAGTCTAGGGAGAGAGTTTGCACCTACATACCACTTGTAGATCGCGTGCGGAAGCTTGCAAGGTGATGATGTAGTCGTACTCGACGTGATCCAAATCACCGATGACCAGCGCCGAACGGACGGCACCTCCGCGTTCAACACACGTACGGGACGGGAGACGTCTCCTCCTTCTTGATCCAGCAAGGGGGAAGGAGAGGTTGATGAAGATCCAGCAGCACGACGGCGTGGTGGTGGATGCAGGGCGTCACAGCAGCAGGGCTTCGCCGAGACTACGAGGGAGAGACGTAACGGGGGGGGAGGTGGAGGCGCCAGAGGCTGGTGTATGAAGTCCCTCCTCTCCCCCACTATATATAGGGGTGCCAAGGGTGGGCGCCGGCCCTAGTAGATGAGATCTACTAGGGGGGCGGCGGCCTAGGGGAGGTTTCCCTCCCCCCCAAGGCACCTAGGGGTGCCTTCCACCACTAGGACTCCTCCTAGGGGGAAACCCTAGGCGCATGGGCCTATAGGGGCTGGTGCCCTTGGCCCATGATGGCCAAGGCGCACCCCCTACAGCCCATGTGGCCCCCCGGGACAGGTGGCCCCACCCGGTGGACCCCCGGGACCCTTCCGGTGGTCCCGGTACAATACCGATAACCCCGAAACTTGTCCCGATGCCCGAAATAGCACTTCCTATATATAATTCTTTACCTCCGGACCATTCCGGAACTCCTCGTGACGTCCGGGATCTCATCCGGGACTCCGAACAACATTCGGGTTTCTGCATATACATATCTTCATAACCCTAGCGTCACCGAACCTTAAGTGTGTAGACCCTACGGGTTCGGGAGACATGCAGACATGACCGAGACGCTCTCAGTCAATAACCATCAGCGGGATCTGGATACCCATGATGGCTCCCACATGCTCCTCGATGTTGTCATCGGATGAACCACGATGTCGAGGATTCGATCAAACCCTGTATGCAATTCCCTTTGTCAATCGGTACGTTACTTGCCCGAGACTCGATCGTCGGTATCCCAATACCTTGTTCAGTCTCGTTACCGGCAAGTCACTTTACTCGTACCGTAATGCATGATCCCGTGTCCAACACCTTGGTCACATTGAGCTCAATATGATGATGCATTACCGAGTGGGCCCAGAGATACCTCTCCGTCATACGGAGTGACAAATCCCAGTCTCGATCCGTGTCAACCCAACAGCTACTTTCGGAGATACCTGTAATGCACCTTTATAGTCACCCAGTTACGTTGTGACGTTTGATACACCCAAGGCACTCTTACGGTATCCGGGAGTTACACGATCTCATGGTCGAAGGAAGAGATACTTGACACTTGCAAAGCTCTAGCAAAACGAACTACACGATCTTTTATGCTATGCTTAGGATTGGGTCTTGTCCATCACATCATTCTCCTAATGATGTGATCCCGTTGTCAACGACATCCAATGTCCATAGTCAGGAAACCATGACTATCTGTTGATCACAACGAGCTGGTCAACTAGAGGCTTACCAGGGACATAGTGTGGTCTAAGTATTCACACGTGTATTACGATTTCCGGATAATACAGTTATAGCATGAATAAAAGACAATTATCATGAACAATGAAATATAATAATACTTTTATTATTGCCTCTAGGGCATATTTCCAACATTCTCTCCTATCTCTCGCTCTCTTCTCTGATCTTTCTTGCTTGTTCGTGTATCCAGTTACCCCAGATTCTTGTAATTCCTATGCGCAATCCTCTGTAATCTGTACTCCCTCCGTCATAAAATAAGTGTCGAGGCACTTATTTTGGGACGGAGGGAGTACTTTGGAGTCATTAGTGAAGAGGGATGCTCTAGTTGTACTGCTTCTACTAGCGATCAGTTACTTGCCAGTAAGTTCCATCTCAAACTGTGAAATGATTGAGAGTCTGTTGGAAATATGAGCAATTTACCAAATGATTTTATTGATAAAAATATTAGATAAAGCATGACTAATATAGTTGCGATAAAGCAAGTCATGCAACCTGACGGAGAAAAAGTAAGTAGCATTTTCATATATGAACTTGAACTGAATACATCTAGGACAGACACTAGATCATGTTGCATATATGGAGTAGAACCTAACACATGTAGGGCAAGTACTAGTATGAGAAACTTTGGCAGGACATCTGACAGAAAGAAGAAGAACACATACGGGATAGCAGCAGCAGAAGCACTGGACTTGGGGTCGACATCCTCTCTAGCCATGTCGTTACTGAGGTAGTCGACGTCGGGGAAGAAGTCGTCGGAGTCCGTGATGAAGAAGCCAGTAGTCGTGCAGAGCGCTCCCCAAAAACCTTATCACCCTTCTCCCGTACATGACTCAAAAGGTGCGGTCCCGGAGGCCTACTGTCCCGACGTGCGGTGCACGCCGCAAGCCGGGATGAGGAAGACAACAGCAGCTCAGAGATGGAATCGATTGCGAGGAAAGGAGTAGTTCTGGTGCGTCTCTCTGGGAGGAGCGACCTCCCTTTTATAGGCACAAGAAAAGGAGGCGAGAGGGCAACGACGGGAGGTGAAACGAAGAGACAGAGACGAAGCGAATAGCCAGCGGCCGAAGGGCTGCACCGTTCGCATTCGAACTCCACTTTCACAAAAATCTTTTCAGCTTCCGTGTGACCTTTCGTATACCCATAGTGCATGGCAAAAATTTAGATATCGGCTCATTCCCGCAACCCGCGGCGCGGCGCGGCGCGGCGAGGCGTGGCGTGGCGAGGCAGGCGGCGGAGGAGGAGCGCGCGTGGATATCCCTCTTGTTCTCATGCTCGTACAAGTGGGAAAGGAATCTCCCTTATAAGGAGGTCCAACTCCCACTAAACTAGCAATGTGGGACTAAACTTTAGTAGTATCCCTTGCCTTGCACAAATGGGCTAAGTGGACCTCTAGGATTTATTAGGAATTTCTGAAATAGTTATTGGGCTGCCCAAAATAGACTAAATTCCAGCAATCCCTCACGAGATCCCAGAGGCACACAAAAATTTGCCTTTGGTTTCAAAACACTGTTTTATATATCGGTACTGCAATAGAGACTGTTAAGTTGAATTTCCACCTAGAACTCTATGCTACACTAGTAAGGAACTTGAACAATGGACTGGGCCTTGAACTGCAAGTTTTTTGCGAATCCAGCTTCACATAAAGCCTTGGCCGATACGTGGCTACCGTGGGTCTTCCCCGCGGGTGGAGTTTATGCGTTATATTTCCTGACCTTTCATGAGTTTACTAGAGAGAATCCTACTCTCATAGATTGCTACGTTTGACAATCAAACTCATATAGGTGTGTTCTTCAAAAGATATTCTGCAGGATAACATCTCTGCTTAAATAAGCCACTGAGAACACATTAAGATATACATCAACCTGCCATGCAGATTAGGAGAGTATTGCATCTTCATGGAGTGGTATTGTGAATAGTAAGGATACTCTCCTCTCAGTTGACCAACAACTTGTCTTTCACATCTAATTCACGGGATCTCCGATCACAAAGAATAAGTTACCACTGTGAATAACTCATATTGTGGGTCTCATACCCATCTCCTTCGATGCATTATCTATCACATTAAGTGATAGACCCTTGATAAAAGGATCTGCCAGATTTTTAGACGTTTGAATATAATCTAACGCAATAACTCCGGAGTTTTTCATTTTCCTGACAGATTTTAATCTTCTCTGAACATGTCTTGATGACTTCATGTTATCCTTTGAGCTGCTCACTTTCGTGATCACAGTTTGATTGTCGCAGTTCACAAGGACACCCGGTACAGGTTTCTCAACAACCGGCAAGTCATTCAAGAGCCGGCGAAGCCAATCTGCTTCAACCGTAGCTGTATCTAGTGCTGTGAGTTCTGCTTCCATTGTTGACCTCGTTAAGATGGTCTGCTTGCAAGACTTCCAAGAAACAGTGCCACCTCCATGAGTGAATACATAACCGCTCGTGGCCTTTATCTCATCAGCATCTGAGATCCAGTTTGAGTCACTATACCCTTCAAGCACCTTTGGATACCCGATGTAGTGAATTCCATAATTTGCAGTGCCTTTCAAATAACGCAAAACTCTCTCTAGAGCTTTCCAATGCACATCTCCTGGTTTTGAGACAAACCGACTCAATTTGCTAACAGCAAAAGAGAAGTCAGGTCTTGTAGCACTGGCTAAGTACATAAGCGAGCCAATAATCTGAGAATACTTCAATTGGTCTCTAGCAATTCTTTGATTCTTTCAAAGTAACACACTTGCATCATATGGTGTTGTAGAGGGCTTGCAGTCACTATAGCCAAAGCAACTCAAGATCTTTTCCACATAGTGAGATTGAAGCAATGTAATCCCACCATCATCGTCTCTCAACAACTTGATGTTCAGAATGACATCAGTCACTCCTAAATCCTTCATCTCAAAACAGCGAGATAGGAAATTCTTGACCTCCTTAATAACATTCAGATTTGTTCTAAAAATCAGTATGTCGTCAACATACAAGCAAAGGATAACTCCCTCGCCCCCACCATGGCGATAGTACACACATTTGTCAGCTTCGTTTACAACAAAGCCTGCGGCTGTTAAAGTTCTTTCAAACTTCTCATGCCACTGTTTAGGTGCTTGCTTGAGTCCATACAAAGACTTCAACAACTTGCACACTTTTTCTTCATGACCATCTAATACAAACCCATCTGGTTGTTCCATATAGATTTCCTCGTCCAACTCTCCATTTAGGAAAGCAGTCTTAACATACATTTGATGAATGAGAAGACCATGCGAGGCAGCTAGTGAAAGTAGAACTCGAATAGTGGTCAGTCGAGCCACAGGTGAGTAAGTATCAAAAAAGTCTTCACCTTCCTTTTGGGTATATCCCTTAGCCACGAGCCGAGCCTTATACTTTTCAATAGTACCATCAGGCCTAAGTTTCTTCTTGAATACCCATTTGCATCCTATAAGTTTGCACCCATAAGGACGATCAGTTATCTCCCAAGTTTCATTCGCCAAGATGGAATCCATCTCGCTACGAACTGTTTCCTTCCAGTAGTCAGCATCTTCAGATGCATAGGCCTCTGAAATAGAACTGGGAGTATCATCTATGAGGTACACAAGAAAATCATCACCAAAGGACTTTGCAGTCCTCTGTCTCTTGCTCCTAATAGGAACTTCATTGTTCTCCTCCACAGGACTTTCAAAGTGTTCCATCAAAATTGTAGGTTCGGTAATTGTAACTGGTTCCTGATTCGATGAACTAGGCATCTCCCGATTAGATGAGGTAGCCATATCCTTCATGGGAAAGATATCTTCAAATAAAGTCGCATCATTCGACTCCATGATCGTACCGACATGCATGTCAGGTACCTCCGATTTCACAACCAAGAATCTATAGCCAATGCTATGAAAAGCATATCCCAGGAAAACACAATCTATAGCCTTTGGTCCAAGCTTCCGCTTCTTTGGAATTGGAACATTGACTTTCGCCAAACAACCCCATGTTCGTAGATAAGAGAGTTTTAACCTTTTCTTCTCCCATTCCTCGAATGGAGTTATCTCTTTGTTCTTTGTGGGAACTCGGTTTAGGACATGACATGCTGTCAATATCGCCTCCCCCCATCATGCCTTGGAGAGACCCGATGTGTCTAACATGGCGTTAACCAAATCAGTTAGAGTATGGTTCTTTCTTCCAGCCACCCCATTTGACTGAGATGAATAGGGAGGCGTCCTCTCATGGATTATACCATGTTCCGCACAAAAAGCATCAAATTCATTGGAAAAATACTCTCCGCCACGGTCGGACCTAAGCCTCTTGATTTTTCGATCAAGTTGGTTTTCTACTTCAGCTTTATAGATCTTGAAAAAGTTCAAAGCCTCATTCTTAGATTTCAGAAGATATACACGGCAGTATCTAGTGGAGTCGTCAATTAACGTCATGAAATATTTCTTTCCACCTTTTGTCAAAACACCATTTATTTCACATAGATCTGAATATATGAGCTTTAGTGGTGCAAGATTTCTCGTTTCTGCAGTCGTGTGAGACTTACGAGGTTGCTTAGCTTGCACACACACTTGACACTTAGATCCCTTGACAGTGGTGAAACTAGGGATTAAGTTCAACTTTGCTAGTCGCGACATGCAACTAAAGTTAACATGACAAAGATGTGAATGCCACACATTTGATTCACTATTGTTGCAAACATGATTAACAACTTTATTGCAAACATCTGATAAGGATAAACGAAACAGGCCTCCTGACTCATAGCCTTTACCAACAAAGGTTCCATACTTGGATATTACAAATTTATTCGACTCAAAGACAAGCTTGTACCCATCTCTACATAGAAGGGATCCGCTAATAAGATTTTTATTGACGGAGGGGACATAATGCATGTTCTTTAGCCGCACGATCTTCCCCGAAGTAAACTTCAGATCGACCGTGCCAACACCACGAACAGAAGCACTTGAACCGTTGCCCATCAGCACGGTTGAAGTCCCTGCGGTCTGATAAGACGAAAACATGGAAATATCACCACATACATGCACATTAGCACCCGTGTCAATCAACCAGTCAGGAGAATGACATACTGAAAGAATAGTGGGAAATATACCATACCCAGCATCCTTCATGTCAGTGTCTCCAATGACAACATTAGCGGTCTTGCCGCCTTTTCCAGGATGACGCTTGTCATAGCGATTAGGACAACTAGGAGCCCAATGATCAGGATCCCCACACACATGACAAGCACCTTTCTTCTTGCCATTCTTCTTCTTGAAGTTCGTGTGTTGCACAGCCTTGTTCTTCCTATCAAACTTTGCTTTTCCATCAAACTTGCCCTTGTTCTTGAACTTGTGGGGCTGGAAGTTCTGCTTCTGTGCCACATTGGCACTAGATCCTCCCTCAATACCTCGAGCACGTGTGTCCTTTGCTCTCGCCTTTTCTTCCACATCAAGAGTGCCAATGAGACCCGGGACGAAAAACTCCTGCCTCTTATGCCTCAGCAAGGTAGCAAAGTTCCTCCATGAAGGAGGAAGCTTAGTGATGATACCTCGGGCAACAAACTTGTCCGGTAGCATACAACTGAAGTGCTCAAGTTCTCTAGCAAATGACTGTATCTCATGAGCTTGCTCAACCACGGAGCGCTCTTCAGTCATCCTGTAATCATAGAATTGCTCCATGATGTACAACTCAGTGCCAGCATCCAAGACCGCAAACTTGGCCTCGAGTGCATCCCACATATCTTTCCCATTATCAATTGACGCATAAGCATCAACTATGTTCTCACCAAGAACACTCAAGAGAGCAGCCTTAAACAGAGTATCCATTTTCTGAAAGGCTTGTGCCTGTTGAGCATCAAGCTCCCCTTCAGGTTTGCCGAGAGTGGCGTCATATCAACTCATGGTTTGAAACCATAAGATTGCTCTCACGCGCCACCTCTTATAGTGGATACCCTCAAACATAGGAGGTCTCATGGAAGCAGCAAAACCACTTGGGGTAAATTGCCTATAATAAGGTTTTTGGATTGTTGGAAATATGAGCAATTTACCAAATGATTTTATTAACAGAAATATTAGATAAAGCATGACTAATATAGCTGCGATAAAGCAAGTCATGCAACCTGACGGAGAAAAAGTAAGTAGCATTTTCGTATATGAACTTGAACTGAATACATCTAGGACAGACACTAGATCATGTTGCATATATGGAGTAGAACCTAACACATGTAAGGCAAGTACTAGTACGAGAAACTGTGGCAGGACATCTGACAGAAAGAAGAAGAACACATACGGGATAGCAGCAGCAGGAGCACTGGACTTGGGGTCGACATCCTCTCCAGCCATGTCGTTACTGAGGCAGTCGGCGTCGGGGAAGAAGTCGTCGTCGGGGAAGTAGTCGTCGGAGTCCGTGATGAAGAAGCCAGTAGTCATGCAGAGCGCTCACCAAAAACCTTATCACCCTTCTCCCGTACATGACTCAAAAGGTGCGGTCTCGGAGGCCTACTGTCCCGACGTGCGGTGCACGCCGCAAGCTGGGATGAGGAAGACAGCAGCAGCTCAGAGATGGAACCGATGGCGAGGAAAGGAGTAGTTCTGGTGCGTCTCTCTGGGAGGAGCGACCTCCCTTTTATAGGCACAAGAGAAGGAGACGAGAGGGCAACGATGGGAGGCGAAACGAAGAGACAGAGACGAAGCGAACAGCCAACGGCCGAAGGGCTGCACCGTTCGCATTCGAACTCCATTTTCGCAAAAATCTTTTCAGCTTCCATGTGACCTTTCGTATACCCGTAGTACGTGGCAAAAATTTAGATATCGGCTCATTCCTGCGGCGCGGCGCGGCGGGCGGCGTAGGAGCGTGCGTGGATATCCCTCTTGTTCTCATACTCGTACAAATGGGGAAAGAACCTCCCTTATAAGGAGGTCCAACTCCCACTAAACTAGCAATGTGGGACTAAACTTTAATAGTATCTCTTGCCTTGCATAAATGGGCTAAATGAGCCTCTAGGATTTATTAGAAATTTTTGAAATAATTATTGGGTTGCTCAAAATGGACTAAATTCCAGCAGAGTCGTGCGTATATATATATCGTGACACCACTGATTCGTGGAATTAGCAGGACCAACTGAACTGATGGACCATCCATGCGCTACAGAACAGGCGGAGAGGATAAAGTTCCACATGCCCAAAATCCCGTGATTTGGGGTGCCGGGATTCCACGCCGCAATTTTAACGCACACACCCTTCGAACTCCAGCAGACCAGCATGAGCTCTTTGGTGATCAACCGCGCTGTAGTCGGGACTGCCACCGACGGCCGTTTTACTCAGTTGCCCGTGCACGGGCATGCACGCTGACGCCGTGTACATAGGCGCGCATGGCCGCTCTACGCTGCAGACGCGAGGCGCCGAATCGCCGTTCACCAGATCTCAGAGGTCGGCAAGAGAAGACAGAGAGAGGCCGAGTCTACCCCAACGGGAGGAGGCACCACATCGTCAACCAACCGTAGTAGTATGGTCTTCTTTTTTTTGAGAGAGAGACCGTAGTAGTATGGTCGAGGCTCCTAGCCGCACTGGACCGCACAGAGACCTTGTGAGCCCGAGAGCCCACGTAAGTCAGGCGGCCCAGACCTAGAGCCAGCCCCAACAACCGCCATCCGCTAGCCCGTTTGCAACCACCGTACACCCCGGGACGACAGCCTCATTATTGTGCCCGGCCAACCCTTCCCATGGCCGAGCTGGTACAGGCAAAAATAATGGACCCTCCCTCGGGTCGTCGGCCGGCCGACACAGTCCAGGCCGGATACCTCGGAGTCAGGACACTCTGATCGGTCCGCCCCCTGCACACCGCACTGCAGGCGCGGCAGTTCCAAGTTCCAACAAAAGACCGACCGATCCATCCGCCCCTTTTTCTCCGTGTGCCGAAGGTGGCGCCATGGACACTAGTGGCACTGCCAGTGCTGATCGTTTGGTGCTAACTGCTGCTGTGCTACTGCTGACCCTACGCATGCACGAACGAGAAAGCACCCCTTGGGGTTTAACGCGGCGGCTGCTTAATAAAAACAGTAATAAAGTAAAACCACTACACGTAGTACGACTAGAAGCTTTTACTGAGGTGGAGTTGCAGTGCCAGAACGTACCTAACCAAGCTGGAGCCACAATTGCTTATGCTACAAAGTTGCAATTGATTACAACGATCGATTGCGCTCCTTCTAATTGCGCTGGAACAAGATTAGGCGGGGATCAAACCCTACGGGTTTTATTAGAAAGGTTTGATTAGCACAGTCTGGGCGCTCGCCAACCACTCCATCACCGTGCATGCAGCTGTAGACGCCTCTTCGAGGCCACACCCGAGTGCAACCAGCACGCGCCTTCCCGATCCAAGACTTCTCCGCCGATCGGGACGCCACACAGGACCGGTCGCCGCCCTCCGTTGCCCGAAACGACCGGCGCCCGGCCCGGCCAGCTCGGCTTCGGCCCACCGTCTCCCGCGTGCACAATGTGAACTTGCACAGGGCGTCAGCTCGGCAGAGACCAAAATGAGTAGCCTATAATTAAGCACGTAGAGGGTTTTCCTGCCTTGGTTACACGCCAAAGCAGCCCCTCCTGAAGCACTGTCATTACCCTCGCCACCTAATTAGAGGATAAACATTTCTAGAAAAAACATCAGAGGATAAACATTAGCATCCAAGGTTCCAAACACCACGCAGTACGCCCTACGAAGCCGTAGGAGTATAATCGAGTTGCCGGATGCTGTCTGCTACTAGATCAGATCACTGAGGAGTACCGGCGTCGTACCACCAGCACGGCGTAACTGCCCCGCGCAGCGCGCCCTTTTTAACCGTCTTTCACACAGACATGTCCTGACAGCGCCGGTCACACGCACAGCCAACAACCACCTTAACCTGCCCTGCCGCGACGCACTTTCCACTGGAAAGAAAGGACCGCGCGTGCGACCGCTGTACGTGCGATGGATCGGGCTAGCAGCAGGGCAGGGCAGGACAGTGAAGAAGCTTCCATCCGTCGTCCTGCACGCACGCCAGATGAACTCACTGACACGCGTATCTGAGTGGAGCCGGGCCGTGAAAGCGCGCTCGTGCCCACTCGATTCCCGCTGGCGCCATTACCTCCCTTTCACCTTTTTTTTACGGAGCCCTGCCGGTCGACGCCATGGATGGACCCATGATTGGCTGCTTGGGCGAGCGGGTGATTGAGCGAGTGAGCCGTAGTACCGGATGGATGCATGGCGGGCCGATGGGTTGATGGATCGGGAGGAGGAGGATGCAGTTATTGCCGGCCAACTTCTTGCGAGTCTAGCGTGCTCCTGTAGTACTCCCCATGGCTCGGCCGCGAGTGCATGGACGGTGGCTTTGGAACTGGCGTAGTTAACCTGCAGTGCAGCGCGCGCGTCAGCGCATGGCATAGATTTGCTCAGTCCTGGATATAGCTCGCACTTGACTGCCTGCCTGATGAGTTACCACGTCCATCATGGGCACGTCGTATCGGCATTCACGCATGCTTTATTGTTGTGGAGTAGGAGCGGTACTGTCCTCCACTCGTCTTCTCCCTTCGGAAATGTATACCTGTAGTACTACTCCACTAGCTTGAGTGTCAGAAATCAGCCTTGATAATCAATTAATTTCATAGTATGGTGAGATATTATGTGATACTACTATAAAAAATGATAATGCAGTTTGGCCCATGTTCAAAAAAAAAGACCTTATGTTTGTCGTTTGATCCATGCACACAAGGAATTTATAGGGGTAACCCTTGGAAACAAATGACAACCAGCTGGAGTATATAGGGGTAGCACTGAGCAGGGAGCAACAAGAGCGAGGGGCGGGTTGGATCCATGGCTCCGGCTCGTCTCTTGCAAATGAGGTCTCCCGCCCCATAAATGAGGTCGCCAAGCGTGTAGGTGGGGGAGTTAATTACCGGGGTTACGTACTGGCAGGCAGCGGGGAGGGAGTGGTTATGTTGCCACTCGGCAGCCACAGTTCACCGACAGCCCACCCCAGCAGCGCAACGGGGGGCCCCCTCTTCCCTTCCCCTTCTCTCGCCGGAGAGACTTTTCTTCTCTCGTCTATGTCTTTCCCTCTGGCTCGGCTAAGCTTTATCACTTGCTACACGCATGCTGTTATAGCTTCCAACCCCACGGCCCCAACCTCCCTCCATGGAATACAGGGTAGATAATTGCTAGCTGAATTGCCTGCCCTTTAGGCACCACTACATATGCTGTATACTTGTATCCACATAGTAGTACCTGGTCACTAATGTCACAACTTCCATAGGGAGTGGTGAATTTCAACATGAAACTACAGTTGTAGTAACTTGTACTTAGCTCCTGGAAGTAACTTTGTCCTGGTAAGATGATGGGTAGATTCGGTGCGTGTACTGCATGGTCACACGAAACCTGTTCAGAAGCTCTCCTTACAGTGGGTGCACACATGGCAGACAGTACTCCAATGTCCTAGCGGAGTAGCAGTGCAAGTGAACAAGGACGAGCGTGCATGGAAGCAGCCCAACCATCAACAGATACGTGGAACGCAAGGCACACGCACGCACACTTGAAGTTACTGCCACTGGCCACCCCCAAATCCATTCTTCACTACTCCCACCCTCTCCCCCTCTTTCACACACACGCTCATACGCAATGTAGGCCTATGTATATATGCAAGCGGAAGCGTACGCGTATACGCATCGGCCTATCCATCTTTCTATCTAACCACATTTAACGCTCTGCAAGTACAGGGGGTCCGAGGGGCAGTGCAGTAGCTTATATTCACTGGGAGCAGCAGGGCCTTCGCTCCTCCCCACACTACACTGCTCCGCCACTCTTCCGTGGAGGAGGCCGGGCTCACACTCACTCACTCGCACTGCCACACTGCCCGCCCGCTGATCATTCCCTCCCCTCTGCCCGTCCTCCTTCGTGCCAGAGAATCTCCCCGCTCTGCCATTCCGCAGAGAAACATCATGGTACAGTCCAAGAAGAAGTTTCGCGGCGTCAGGCAGCGCCACTGGGGCTCCTGGGTCTCCGAGATCAGGCACCCTCTCCTGTAAGCCTCACCCCCTAGCTCTCTCTCTCGCTCGCTAGCCGCTCTACTCCCACTCTCCGGCCTACTCGTGTAGCCATCCCACCGTGTCCTGAGGGATAGATACATTGATTCTATTTTGAATTGCTACGTAGTACTTTAAGGTTGCTTTCGTCGATTTTCTCTTGATGCGTTCCAAATGCATGCATGTGTGTTGTGTGTGGTTTGCAGGAAGAGGAGGGTGTGGCTGGGCACCTTTGAGACGGCGGAGGAGGCGGCGCGGGCGTACGACGAGGCCGCCATCCTGATGAGCGGGCGCAACGCCAAGACCAACTTCCCCGTGCCGAGGAGCGCCAACGGGGAGATCATCGTCGCCCCGGCAGTGGCGCGGGACGGCCGCGGTGGCGTCGGCTCGTCGTCCTCCGGCGCGGCCGGCGCCAGCAGCCTGTCGCAGATCCTCAGCGCCAAGCTCCGCAAGTGCTGCAAGACGCCGTCCCCGTCCCTCACCTGCCTCCGCCTCGACACCGAGAAGTCCCACATTGGCGTCTGGCAGAAGCGCGCGGGCGCCCGCGCCGACTCCAGCTGGGTCATGACCGTCGAGCTCAACAAGGAGCCGGCGACAGCGGCGGCGGCACCAACGCCCAGCGACAGCACGGTGTCGGCGACTCCTTGCTCGTCCACGTCCACGTCCACAACGGGCTCGCCGCCGGAGGCAATGGAGGACGAGGAGAGGATCGCGCTGCAGATGATCGAGGAGCTGCTGAGCAGGAGCAGCCCGGCCTCGCCGTCACATGGGCTGCTGCACGGTGAAGAAGGCAGCCTCGTCATCTGAAGAAGAAAAAATATTGCACGGTTAAGAAAGTGTGATCAGGTCACCATCCCAGATCAAGGATCTGGTAGGGTGGTTGGCGCACAGGCAGTTAAGATCATGCATTGCTCCACGTCGTAGGTACCAGCTGAGCATCTCCATTACGCACTACGTAAAATCAAGCTTAGGAAACGATTAATCACTACCGCGTGTGTGAAGCCCCGTGTATTTATAAATTAATCAAAGGCTTACTTGTATGTAACTATGTATATGCCGTTACCGTCATGATAGTCACACTATGTATCAACATCATCAGACTATATAGTACTATATGATATGATTACGTATATATATCAGTGATGATATCGCTTTCTAATAAATGGAATAAACACCTTGTAATGCAGTACTCTTGTGCATTTAATTTCCTTTGTTAGACTATACCGATGAAGTGTTATTTTCAGTCGGGCGAATTTAAGCGTTTCTCTTCATCAAAAGGATACCAGGAATATGGTGAGGTGATATTTGCACATTCTTGGTTTGACAAGACAGTCGTCTGTAAGCACTGTTCATTCTGGTCCCGTAGTCGTCGTAACCCTAATTAAGAACAAGGTTCCAAAAATTGTAAATGGACCATCATATGAATGCAAGCACAAAATTTTGAACATGTATGCGGTATGTTAGTACTTTGTATAGCCGGAAGGAGTAACCACCGAAGATAAGAGAGAGCATGCACCCCGAGTTTTCCGGTACATCATCTCAACTCCATTAGTGACCTCAAAGAACGTAGTTAGCCGAAGAGCGTCAATGAGAATTTAATTGAGAAGTAAACTTACGAGATCATTTGGTAAGCCCAACCAAGACGAAGAACACAATTTACCGAAAACATCTGTCAATCAATTACTCATGCGCATGAGACCATCCATGCAATTCCTGGATGTTCCCTTGTGTAACACTCTTGTAATGCAAGGGATCAGTCACCATTAGAGAATCATCAGATGCTCTAAGAACATTGCTGCATGGAAACATCATCCTCAGCTAGTGGCGAACTCAAATACTCCCTCCCTTCGGAAATAAGTGATGCTGTTTTAACATTGAACTAAAACAGCGTCACTTATTTCCGAACGGAGGTAATACTTGTCAACATTAAACATCAACATGTGTTAGTGCATCGAATTTCAAAGAAATCAGATTCACATTTCTCCGCATTAAAATAGGTCCGGTTGGGAGATCATTAATAATCAGTAACCATGTTAGACTATGACTAGTATACAGACCATACACACTACTGCACCAGGCTATGTGGACCAACAGATGACCACAAGGCATCAACTAAACCAAGATGGTACACAAAAGCACATGCATACAGAATTATAAATGCTAGGTTTTCATCCATATGTATATATGCATTGTCACCTTCAAACAATTGTGTTTTGTGCTGCGACGCCAATGCAGCACGAGCTAGTAGCAAGCAACGGTCTTTGCAGGATAAGATAACAATCATGTACGAAATGTTAAATGGGAAAAGAAAAGGAAGCACTAGAATGGGTGATAAAGATCCATGGTCCCCATATTATTTCCCTTTCTTATTTTCACGACACACACATAGAGTCGCAATGAAGTGCAAATCAGCTCCACACGGTTGGTTCTATAGGTTGGTAAAGCACGCAGTCAATGCAGGAGGGCCCGGTCAGTTAGTTGGTCAGCCATAAAGTACAATCATGTCAGAAAAAATAAGAATAATATGACAGCATGAGGATATATACTTAGCTGCCTGCCATTGATGCATACACTAGTATGAGGTCTAAGACAGTGGTACTACTCATTTAGCGCTACAGTGGCACACACAATGATGAAATGGTACCTGATTAAGACCTTGGTGAAATCCAATGGTGGTGGCCAGAAGCAAAAGCGATGCCAGTATAGCGAGATCCCTACTGAGCTGGGATGCTTAGATACAAACAAATCAGTTTGCCTTTCTGGTCATGTCCTTGTTATCAGAAAAAGGTGATCGCCACTTCAGGTCTCCATCCATCAAAACATAATAAATGGGCTCCGCACAGCAAAGCTAAAATATTATGACAATTAGTGCTCCTAATATGTCCTGCAGAACAAATTGTTAGATATATGATGCTCCAATGATTTAGGGTAGTAGTGACACTGCTGCTGCTGCTGCTGCTATATTTTCTGAAAAAACCATACCAGTCCCGCCTTGACATCTTGTGGTGCCACAGTAGCTGGTGAAGGACCTCCCATGTTGCAAAAGCACGCATTCAATATGTCCAGTAGTGTAGGTGTACTGGTCCCCCAACATTAACTTTGCCCTTTGCTACACTCATTGGAATCAATCTGGCGATGCCATCCTAATCAACATTCAACATTTGTAAGGCATATCGCATTAAGTTACCCAGCGATGTTGACACTGTTATCCCCCAGATCCACCTAAAATGGCCCAAATTATGGTGCGTGTACATGCCAACTAATTGATTAATGACATTGTCAAGTGGATGGTAAAGATAGCAGGAGTATTACCCTGGCAATGCCAATGAGTAGAAAATGGGAAGCTGCTATGTTTCAACTTTTGGATAAAGAGGAGGCTGCAAACGTAAACTGTTTGACAAAGGACGTCATGCATTCCTTAGCTTGTACTCCCTCCGTTCCAAAATAGATGACTCAACTTTGTACTAACTTTAGTACAAAGTTGGGTCATCTATTTTGGAACGGAGGGAGTAAAAGTGAAGAATCAATTTTAAGTGTACATTTCCACTATATTCTACTGCTTATCAGCAAGGTGCATGTGCTACGCCACGAACCACAGGAAACAAGGTGGAATTTGGTATACCCAAGAACAAGAACTTGTTTGTCAGTTGGTCCGAATGTAATTAGTGGAAGGAGACAGCACGAGGGGGGAGTTCAGGAGGACTGTGAAGGTTTGCATGGTCCTGCCCTGTCAGAGTTTGAAGGAGGAAGATTGGGAGAAGAGTGAACAGACGACCATAAGTAGGACAGATATGATAAGTATTTTTAAGGCAATTCACACATACAAAGAAAAACGTATTTAAAATAGAAGCTCACTGAAACCATTTCTCCCATAAACCACTCAAGGGATACGTTCACACTAAGTTGTAACAAAAGACTATAGCAGAGACTAATCATGTGCCAATTAATATAGAAGTGATTAGGGTTGCGAGTCTAATTTTTGCCAACAACCACTGGATTGTGATTTATAAACTGAATTAAGGATTCACAAATAGTTCAAACGGAAAGCATCTCACCTTTTTTTTAGAAAAGGAGGATGACCCCCGGCCTCCTTTTTTTAGAAAAGGAGGGTGCTTTCTGCAGCCACTTTATTAATTATTCACAACGACCGTAAAAAGTAATACATCAATATGTCTAAAGCCGTCATCTTGGCAACATCTGTTGCTACTCCTATCCATTGATGAAGGGATGCAGAAAGCATCTCACCTAACTTGTAGTATTATTGATGTAGAAACTTGTAGGGTTAGGGTCATAAGACTTGGTAATTGGTATATCAGCAACCGCACACTTGCAATGCATGGTCTCCAGTGGCGAATCTAGAAAAAAATGGAGGGCAGGCTGGGCTGCCTGGGTCATGCAAATATGTGTTGGATTGGGCCTGCAAGTAGCTGGGCTGGGCCTTAAAACTAGTAGTAGAAACAAATTTTACAGTGCTGGAGGGGGGGCTTGAGCCTGTTAAAGCCCCCCCAGTAGAATCGCCCCTGATGGTCTCCACTGCAATGTATCCCCTCCGTTCCAAAATAGATGACTCAACTTTGTACAAAGTTGAGTGATCTATTTCGGAACGGAGGGAGTATTCCTTTTTGCGAAGACTATGCAATATATACTCAGATATGAGAAAACATCATTAAAAAAATAAGTTTACCTAAACTTCTTTCTCCAAAAAAACACCCGAAAGAAAAAAAAATGGAGTATTAACCATGCATCAAATAGTGAACCATAAATTTGCAATTAAGAAGTAAAGAAATTAGGGTTGATTAGGGCTGAGAGTCTAAATTTTGTCATTGGATTGTGACCTGTAAAAATTGAATCAAAGATTACCAGATGGTTGAAATCAAAAGTATACCACCATACTTTTATAACTATCCCGAGTTCCAAACACATTGGACTGCTGAAATATCCAGCGAGTAAATTGCTATACTATGCAAAGCTATAGCGTAAAAGAGACCCAACATGAGAGAACCGCCAATTTACCATGTCTAGGAAGATGCCAACGAGACATGGTATGTGCGGACACAGTTAATTCATAATGCACATAGGAAATGAACCTGCTCGGTAAATATTGGAATGCTTTGGCCTGCAGTTAGGGTGCGTTCGAAGTGCAGGAAAAGTTATAGGAATCGGATCCTACAGGATTTTCTGCACACTCTGGGTTTATCGGTATCAATACTTCTTTTATCAAAGATAAATCACGTCTGGCACGCTTCTTCATGATAAGATGTGCAAAGCTCTTGCACATTCTCTAAAACATCACTCCAAAAGAATCAGGTCTGACCAGCATTTCTGCAAGCAGCTAGCTGTAGATCAGCCAACCACCCATTGCAAAGCGTTGGTAAGTATAACTGCTTAGTGTATGATCAGACCCCTACCCCTCTTAGGAGGGCTTAGTACTGCTTGTGGTCCTAGCTAGTTGTTAGATATTGACACTATCAAAGGCTCATAGCCATTCAGAATGGTTATATGCTTGATGAGTCATTATCTTGGGTTTATTTCCACAACTCTTTCCATGGAACAAAATAAATAACGCATACCCTTTATTTCAGTTTACACATACATTACACTAAGACTTTCAAAAAAACATTTTAGTATATGTCACAGTGTAACCGTGGTATGCATGCAGAAAAGACCCCCAATTTCGACCATTGTATAATACTCCCTCCGTCCCAAAATTCTTGTCTTAGCTTTGTCTAGATATGGATGTATCTAACACTAAAACGTAACTAGATACATCCGTATTTAGACAAATCTAAGACAAGAATTTTAGGATGGAGTACTAGAGAAAAATTTCCAAGACTACAGGCGGCGGTCAAAACATCGGAAAACTGAAGATTTACTCATTAATCTTGCAGAAGTACAGAGTTTCTTTTTTCGAGTTTGAAGAAGTACAGAGTTAAGGGGTAAACTTCTCAAGGGAGTAGTAAATGTTTTCTTGGATGTTTTGAGAATTCAGTGTTAATAGCGATGGCCTGACATGATAATAAAAATGCAGACGGACATCTAGCATCGCAGTTGACCAGGCTACAGAATAGGTATGGAAGGCTACTCTATGCTAAATTGCTGCTTAACCCTTTAGTTCTTTATAGATTTGAAAATAAGCCTGTAATTTTGTAAAAACGTTATTTCACTAAAATAAACTAGCTTTTTGACAGCTCCCGCTGACACGTATACCTTTGAAGAATGAATATATAGTGGTTTGCCTGGTCCTACTGGTTAGTGTCTACTTATTGCACATTACCAGCATTTTCTTTTTGAAAAAAACAATCCAGAAAGGCCAGTGAACTAGTTCAAACTTCTGGACCAACAACTTTCATAGGGCAATAGGACATAGATCTAACCTGATACTATTTAAAAAAATATGCATGGCGCAATTGTATTTGCTTCAAGTCTGGCATCAATATTGTGAAGTGTAATAATTTGTTCGTCTGAAAAATGCGAAGTCATGGTGTTGGTCTTGGTACATGCATAAACTATTTATTTTGACAGCCGCAATTTCAATTTCATCATTTCAATTATTTTATACTTGAATGATGTTCGGTCTCACTTATTATTTGCAGCCTAAATAGTTGTGCAGATCTTCTATTTCTCAGAATAATATCCTTAAGCTAAACCTAGACTAACAGACCTGAATGCATGGACCCTATGATAGTCAAGAATTTTTTTAACCAGAATATGATAGTCAAGAGTTATAGGCAGGTAATGACACTTAGAGCACAAGAACCCAGGCGAACAATTTCAAGAGCATAAATGTGCCAGGCCTACATTGTGCAAAAGCAACCTTCAAAGCAACAATAGGACTGAGGTCATGTCATATGTATTTGTCCATTTGCTTTCAAAAGAAGACAAACGAGTAACCCACATATTATAAAATTTCCCTCTCATAGTCTCATTTAAGAAATGGCCAGAGCGTAACTTAATTCCCAACCAAGTACAATCAATACAATAGAAGTATAACTTCTCTATACAAAAGAAGTTCAGAAAGAGCACATATTACCCGACATAATCAACCTATACCGGACACCTTGATTGTTTGATACTAGATATATCCACGAGCAACCAGGTCACAAATTTGACCCTATAATTCAATATGGAGGAGCAGGAGGTCTAGGTAGAATGTGGCAAATGGGTTAATCGTTGCATTCCCGAGTGAAAACACAGAGCAGATTGACAACCAAGAAAATTCCTGAAGTATCTAGGCTAGAAGCGACCAAAACTACAGCAAAAGAAGTCACCGTAAGAGTAACATGTGCTAAGGGAGATCGTATAATAAGGGAGCAAAGTGAGTCCATGCTTCTTGAAAGGAGACAGCAAATATCCTAAAACCAAAATGAGTTGAATGGCTGATTTGCACTAAATTATTAGCTACCAAGATCTGTCCAGCTTTCTGCTGGGAGAGTATAGTCACTCCTATATATGGTAAAGCATCAATCATAGTTGCCTGTGCTAGAGCTAGCCACACAAGTACAGAATCAAATGTTTTAAAGCTGTGATGTAACTCATTAACTACAAACAGATTCTAACAATTACTTCCACAAATCAAAAACTTGAATAACTACAGTAGGATAAAGGAAAACTGCAAATCATACCTTTGTATTTGACTCATATATTGTTTACACTGAAATAGGGGGCAGATAATTTACATATGTCATATGAATTTATGCTATAGAGTGCATGTCAAAGAGACGAAGAGTCGCCACTGCACTTCGGCTGGCTTCAGAGAATGAACAGACCCACTAAAAAGCTTGCAGTCATCCTCAATCACAAAGAAATTAACACATCCCCGTCCTCCATTCAAGATACTGCTTGGTGGAATTTTTCAGCTTAACTAAATATAACTTGGCATACTCTCAAAATCCACGATTCATACTCTGTACATAAACTTGTTAGAAACAGTCGCATATATTTCTCCTGTAATGAAAATTCTACAACTCCACAATGGTGACTGCTTGTTCAGTTGTTCAAATCCTTTGTACAGCTTACTTTGTTTCCATCTGGTACATATATTACTGTCACCAGAGTTTTAGTCTTCCTGATCAAACATACTGCTGCTGAATGCTGAGACATCACAACCTGGTTAAAATGCCGCAATTAGGTCTTGCGGAAGTGCTCGAAAGAGTTACATGGCCTAAATACCTAAATGTCATTGGCTTTAAACAATCTAAATCATCCAAACAAGGGTGCAGAAGATTATAAGGTTCAACATTGTAGGACCAACCAGCCTACTATAGATAGTGGTACCAACTATCACACATCTCAATTTCTGCATTTCTGGGGCAAAGGATCGCCATAGAGAAGTTTTAAAAGGTAGATCCTTTCGAAGCACTATTGCTTGCTCTTCCACCAACAGGAGCAACTGCAAATGGTCCTTGCTAGTCCATAAGTGCCACAACTGCACATTTGAACAACTAGAGATTTTGTCAACTGGGAACATAACTGTTTCTTTGCAGATACCTAGCATTAGCAGTGTCAAAAGCTTCCATTATTTGGCCACATGTGTACTTGCCATATCACCCACATACAACACAATTGTGCTCTTTAGGAAGAACTCTGCCCTGCTAAATATACCATGACAGGAAGTCACAGAACTAGCAAATTGTCATCCAACTTCGCCTGAATCAGCTGCATGAGACAGGTAAAGCACCTGCACAGTGCACATTACTTCGCAAATATAAAATAAACTTGCAATGCCAGAGGGTAGATACTAGAGTAAAACTGGGATAATAACAGATAATCAGTTTGATACATTTTCCAGGGATATCTATATGCATATTTGTTCTGTGTGGACATTCTCATGGTTAAAAACAGATAGAATTTCATCGCAGATTAGACTAGTATAGTATAGTACAATTGTTAAACTAACATGCAGAGTTATTAACAAGAATCCATGCTTTTATCTGACATTCATCTGAATTCAAAATTCAAAGGCATTGTAATTAAATAACTACTACTAGCTCGAAATAACAAACATTCAGAAATTATGTCCAGAAACCTTAACCTCCCAAAAGCAGCAAAACCAACAAAGGCAATAGTCACATTTGCACTCAAGCCACGCTTCCACATGGCCACGTGGATACAATCAACAAGGAGGTCCTAACTACTACATAATCTACACCGCGAAACCTAAAATCCTACCAAAATTCCGGGGGCATCTCCTCAGAATTCGCCCTCGCCTCGCCTGGCCACTCCCCGTCTCCCCCGTTCGAGTCCCGCGGAAACGGGCCCGCGTTTCGGCGTTCGTGCGCACCCAGAGCAGTCATCTCGGCTCAAGGTAGTCGCGCGTTACGCCCCCACGGCCCCGCCTCGCCCACCATCCATTTCCCTTCGTCCGGAAAAACGAGAGTCGATTAGGAGAGGAAACTTTCAGTATACCTCGCAGCACGGCGGAGCGGAACGGAGACCAATTGGACGCGCCGGGATTCGTGTACGGGCACGGCGAGGGATTCGCGTCGCTGGTGAGGTGAGCGGCGCTGCACATTGAGAGACGCCAAGACGAGGAGGGGATGCGAGCCGACTAGCCGAGACCGACGCGGCGAGGCAAGAGAGATCGAATCCTCGTGGGCTCGTGTTTGGGAGTGTTCATTGTTCAGTTGGGCCGTGTGCATGTGTGCTATGGTTTATATGGGCTGTCGATATGTGATTTGGGGATGTGGGCCTTTTTCCGTTTATATTCTCGTCCTTCTTCGGACTAATCAACGCGTGCCTTTGGAGTTTGGAGGAGATCTTCGGCATATCCTTTTTGCGCTTAGTTAGGGTTGGACCAAAAGCTCGTAGCTCGCGAGCTTAATGAGCACTCGATACTTTGACTCGGTAAGCTCGTGGCTCGCTTTTTAATGAACAGGGTTCGAACCAGCGATCCCCTCGTTGTGAGGGTTCCACTCTAACCATGAGGGCATTGCCCCGCTACTGCGAAGATACTTTGCATTCTTCTTTTATTCATTCTTCAGTTCAGTTTGTTCTTTTTTTCTTATGCTTTTCTATTTTCTATTTTTTGTTTTTTTTAATGCGTGTTTCTTTAAATTCGTAAACTTTTTTTATAAATTGATAGACTTTTTTAAAAATTGATGAGTTTTTTCCATAAATTTTGTACGTGTGCATCAAACTCATCCTTGAAACCTGCATGAACCATGAATTCATTCGATGGCCATCCAAAATTGATAGACTTTTATCAAATTGATAAACTTTTTTAAAAATTGATGAGCTTTTTCCATAAATTTTAAAAAAAAGTTCATCAATTTAAAATAAGTCCATTGAACTGAAAAACAGATCATCAATTTTACAAAAAGTTCATCAAAGTGATAAAATGTTCAACAATTTTAGAAAAATGCTCACCAAATTTCAAAAGAGTTCAACAAACTTGAAAATAGTTCATCGATTTTGAAAAAGTTTGTGCATTTTGAAAAAAAATAAAAGGAAAAAGGATGAAAGTAAAGAAACAGAAAAAAGGGAGAAAACTAAAACACAAATCGGACCAGAAAAATCCCAACGAAAAAAGAAAAGAAAAACTCGGGTGGAGAAAGTATATAAAAGAGAAAAGGGAAGAAAGAACAACATCACAACTTATTGTCTGTTCAGTTGGTTAGTGCGCCTTGGAATCAAGGTGGAGATCGTGTGCTCGAATCTCTCCCGCGCGACAATTTTTGAAGTTTAAACCAGAAAACCAAAAGTCAAATGGGCCGACCCGCCACACTTCCCCTGCGGGCGCCGTTAACGAGAACCGACGCTTACAGCGCAAAATAGGAGCTCCCGAGACCTCCGACCTGCATGCCAAATAGGGGAGGGAACGCGTACCCTCGGCTCCCCTTATGATTTTTTTTATTTTTTTGAGGGAAAACTCTCGGCGCTTTCTTTATCTAATGAAAGTCTGGGATTTCTTTCGAGACCACATCTAGCACAAAGTCTGGTGGCACCATAAGCCAAATCTTACAGAGTTCATATCCTACTCCTACCTTAGCTAGTTTATGCGCATCGGAGTTAGCGGACCGTCGTACCCACGACACCTTCACCTCGTTGAAGCCATGGAACATCTGCTTGATCTTCTCGACACATGGTCCTGAAGCCGAAAGGTTCTTGTTCGTGTCTGCAAGCATGCTCGCCACCCTGATACATCTCTATCGTATCTACTTTTTCAAACACTTTTGCCCTTGTTTTGGACTCTAACTTGCATGATTTGAATGGAACTAATCTGGACTGACGCTGTTTTCAGCAGAATTGTCATGGTGTTATTTATGTGCAGAAACAAAAGTTCTCGAAATGACCTGAAACTTCACGGAACGTCTTTTTGGAAATAATAAAAAATTCTTGCAAAAGATGAAGACCAGGGGGCCCACACCCTAGCCACGAGGGTGGGGGCGCGCCCCCCTACCTCGTGGGCCTCCTAGAGCTCCTCCGACCTCAACTCCAACTCTATATATTTGCTTTCAGGGAGAAAACAATCAGGGAGAAGGATTCATCGCGTTTTACGATACGGAGCCGCCGCCAAGCCCTAAAACCTCTCGGGAGGGCTGATCTGGAGTCCGTTCGGGGCTCCGGAGAAGGGAATCCGTCGCCATCGTCATCATCAATCATCCTCCATCACCAATTTCATGATGCTCACCGCCGTGCATGAGTAATTCCATCATAGGCTTGCTGGACAGTGATGGGTTGGATGAGATTCATCATGTAATCGAGTTAGTTTTGTTAGGGTTTGATCCCTAGTATCCACTATGTTCCGAGATTGATGTTGCTATGACTTTGCTATGCTTAATGCTTGTCACTAGGGCCCGAGTGCCATGATGTCAGATATGAACCTATTATGTTTTCATCAATATATGAGAGTTCTTGATCCTATCTTGCAAGTCTATAGTCACCTACTATGTGTTATGATCCGGCAACCCCGAAGTGACAATAATCGGGACCACTCCCGGTGATGACCGTAATTTGAGGAGTTCATGTATTCACTATGTGTTAATGCTTTGGTCTGGTACTCTATTAAAAGGAGGTCTTAATATCCCTTAGTTTCCATTAGGACCCCGCTGCCACGGGAGGGTAGGACAAAAGATGGCATGCAAGTTCTTTTCCATAAGCACGTATGACTATATTCGGAATACATGCCTACATTACATTGATGAATTGGAGCTAGTTCTGTGTCACCCTATGTTATGACTGTTACATGATGAACCGCATCCGGCATAATTCTCTATCACCGATCCATTGCCTACAAGCTTTCTATATATTGTTCTTCGCTTAGTTACTTTTCCGTTACTATTGTTATCATCAGTACAAAATACCAAAAACATTAGTTTTGCTACTGTTACTTTTGTTATCGTTACCACTACTATCATATTACTTTGCTACTAAACACTTTGCTGTAGATATTAAGTTTTCAGGTGGGGTTGAATTGAAAACTCAGCTGCTAATACTTGAGAATATTCTTTGGCTCCCCTTGTGTCGAATTAATAAATTTGGGTTGAATACTCTACCCTCGAAAACTGTTGCGGTCCCATATACTTGTGGGTTATCACACCCCCATGTTGTCTGTCTCGAGTCTTTGGACATTGATCTCTCCAGCTAGCTGAACCGCCCTCATGCATGCCATGAGCTCCGCCGTTTCGGCGTCCACGACTCCATCAATGAACGTGCAAGCGACCGCACGGAAATCGCCTTGGTCACCTCTAAGAATGACCCCACCACCGCCCTTTCCTCTAAGCCTGGACACGACACCATCGACATTAGCTTTGACCCAACCTATCTCCGGGGCCTCCCATTGCTGCACCTCCCTTGTATTCCCATTGGTGGTCTTGCGCTAGTGAATGGCTGTCCATTCAGCCATGTATGAAACAACCGACGCCGCTACCTCATGTGCTCCAGCTATCTTCTTTCCATCTTTTGCCTCATTCCATGCTAGCCACAGCCATAAGTGGCATGCACCATAGCCTCCCGTTCGTCGCTCGAGGCTTCCGCAAACCATCCTAGCATCCACGATGCGAGAGCAGTGGAGGAGCGAACAGAATACGGCGGGGTCGCCACCGCAACTCCTCTCCCTGTGTGCATGATCTTCCAGAACAGCGTGGAATGTGGACATGCCCAGAATCAATGATAGAGTGTTTCTTCTCGTCCACATGCCGCACAGAAGACGCCGTTCTTTACCTTTCTGCGGTATAGCTCCGCACCAACAGCCAATCCATTCCGCATGAGACGCCACATGTGGATCTTCGCTTTGTTTGGCGCGTTCGTATTCCATAAAGCCATCCATCCTTGATGGTTCTTGACAGAGGATGAGGGGCTTGGCCGGTTGCCACCTTGCTGAGCCTCATCCTCATGTGGTAAGCGGACCTCACCGAGAATTGTCCTGACTTCGTATAGTTCCAAGCTTGGTAATCATCCATCCATGGTCCACCTACCTTCATTTGCTTGATATCGTTTATATCGCTATGGGTAAACATGCTCTGTAGCTTCATGTTATCACACTTTCTTCCGCATGGTGTTAGCAAATCAGCAACACGAGTAATTCCTTGCCTATACACCTGACCCAATGGTCGCATGCTTCCTTCCATGGGAATCCAATTGGCATGATGGATATTTACATTTCGTCCATCCCCTATACGCCATATAGAGCCTTCCCGCAGCAGATCACGCCCATGCAAAAAACTCCTAAAAGTGTAGGAAGCCCTGGCCGGACACGTCGCTGTCATGATGCTGTCATCTTGAAAGTATCTAGTTTTGAGCACCCTTGCACATAAACATGACGGGGACTGTAGGAGCCTCCATGCTTGTTTAGCTAGTAGGGCTTGGTTGAAGGCCTCCGGATCTCTAAACCCAAGACCCCCATCCCGCTTGGCCATACACATTTTATCCCATGCTATCCAATGCACCTTCCTTTCACCATTCGCTGCGCCCCACCAGAATTTCGAAGAGATCGAAGTCAGTTTCTGGCACATTTTCTTTGTGAGTTGAAAACAACTCATGGTGTAAGTTGGAGTAGCCTGTAGCACATATTTTACGAGTACCTCTCTCGCTGCCTTTGACAGACCCTATCCTTTCCATCCTGAGACATTGCCCTTGGAGGATTCTGTTAGGTGCTTGAACGTCCCATCCTTGGAGCGCCCCACCACTGTTGGGAGCCCTAGATAACTCCCACCAAGGTCCTCGGTCTCGATACCAATCGCATTCTTGAAAACCTCCTTTCTTCCTTGTGGGCACTCCAATCCAAGGCAGGCCGCGCGCCCCCTCCCCCTCCGGTCCGAATTGGACTAGGAGAGGGGGGGGCGCCCTCCTTTCCTTCTCCTTCTCCGCCTTCCTTTCCCCCTCCTAGTAGGAGTAGGAAAGAGGGGAATCCTACACCTCCTTCTCAACAATATTTACACCCTCTAGGGCCGGCTGGCCTCCGCCCTTGCTCCTTTATATACGGGGGTAGGGGGCACCTCTAGACACACAAGTTGATCATTGATCTCTCTCAGCCGTGTGCGGTGCCCCCATCCACCATAATCCACCTCGGTCATACCGTAGCGGTGCTTAGGTGAAGCCCTGCAATGGTAGCTTCATCAACATCGTCACCACGCCGTCGTGCTGACGAAACTCTTCCCTGAGCTCTACTGGATCGTGAGTTCGTGGGACGTTATCGAGCTGAACGTGTGCTGAACGGGGAGGTGCCGTACGTTCGGTACTAAGGATCGGTCAATCGTGAAGACGAACGACTACATCAACCGCGTTGTCATAACACTTCCGCTTAACGGTCTACGAGGGTACGTGGACGACACTCTCCCTTCTCGTTGCTATGCATCACCATGGTCTTGCGTGTGCGTAGGAATTTTTTTGAAATTACTACGTTCCTCAACAATACCATCCTATCATACTACATCACAACCATTTTAAAAGAATGTTGGCACGCAAGGTAAACCATTATAAACTCCTAGCTAATTAAGCATGGCATGAGTAACTATAATCTCTAATTGTCATTGCAAAAATGTTTCATTCATAATGGGTTGAATCAAGAACGATGAACTAATCATATTTACAAAAACAAGATAGGTTGAGTTCATACCAGCATTTCCTCATCTCAATCATTTCATCATATATCATCATTATTGCCTTTCACTTGCACGACCGAATGGTGTGAATAATAATAAGAGTGCATGTGCATTGGACTAAGCTGGAATCTGCAAACATTTATTCAAAGGAGAAGACAAGGTAACATGGGCTCTTTGTTAGATCAACAATAATGCATATGAGAGCCACTCATCATTTTCATCGCGGTCTTCTCCTCTTGACCCAAAGAAATGAAAAAAAGAATTTCAAAGAAACACACTGAAATGTTTTCGGAGTTTTTGTTTTCCTGAAGGAAGTAAAACAAGAACGAGAAAAACTATTTACATGGGAAAGATCCCAACAAGCAAAAGAAGAACGATAAATATTTTTGGCTTTTCTTTAATACTACTACTACTACATAAACATGGAAGGAAACTAAACAGAAGCTACAACTAAATTTTTTGGTTTTTATTAAAGTTTTTCAAACACACAAGAAGAAAGTGAGAAAAAAGAAAATAAACTAGCATGGATAATACAATGAAAAAGTATGAACACCAACAACTGGAATGAGTGTGTGGACATGAATGTAATGTCAGTGAGAAATACGTACTCCCCCAAGCTTAGGCCTTTGGCCTGAGTTGGTCTAAGGCCACGCCTAGCCTGGCGGATATCCGAAGTTGTAGTAGTCGGGGTTGTACTAGGATGCAGCAGCTACGGCCTGAAGGGCTGCAGCATGGAGGCAAGAGGCCTCCACCTCTTTCTCATACTCGTTTGCCTCCTCTCTGATTATAAAATATCTCCCTTTGACCTGAAAGTTAAAAAAGGCAGGAGCAGGAAGAGTAATATGGACAGCGCGCTGTCGGTCAAAGATTAGTCGGTACAGGAGGGACTGTTCGTTCCTCACAAGAAACTGATAGTGTACTAAAGCATTTTAATCAATAAAAGCAGGTGGTAACTCAATGTCATTCTCCCTTATGGGTACCTCAAGATAATTAGCTAAACGGGTGGCATAAATTCCACCAAAGAGATCTCCATCTTTAGCATTAAGGTGTAACCTCCTCGCAATAATAGCCCCTAAATTATATCGCTTATCACCCAACACTGCACACCCGAGGACACTAAGATCCGATGCACAAAGGTGGCTATGATCATGTTTACCATTAACCATTAATACATCTGCCTATGAAGAGAGCAAAATAATGCATGGCAGGAAAATGAATGCTCCCCATGGAAGCTTGTGTGATATTTCTAGTTTCTCCTACAGTGATGCTAGCAAGGAAATCATTGTATTCAGTTTTGCGAGGCTCACTAAGAATACCCATTGTGGGATTTTGCATGCATCACTAAAATCTTCTAGGTCCATGGTATAATATTTATCATAAAGATCAAACAGGACAGTGTGAGTATTGCTTGGGATGTAAATTTAAATATTTGCACAATGAATCAGTAAGGTGACAGGTACCAATCCGAGGTTTTGAGACAAAGATCGAATACAAGAGATGAACTAGGGTTTGGAGAGGAAATGGTGTTGGTGAAGATGTTGATGGAGATTGACCCCCTCTCGATGAGAGGATCGTTCATGATGATGATGGAAGTTTCCCCGGTAGAACAGCTCCGCCAGAGCATGATGCGGCTTGAAGCTACGTCGGTATTTCCCCAAAGAGGAAGGGATGATGCAGCACAACGACGGTAGGTATTTTCCTCAGTGATGAAACCAAGGTTACTGAACCAGTAGGAGAACCAAGCAACAATATGTAAACGACACCTACACACAAATAATAAATACTCGCAACCCGACGTATTAAAGGGGTTGTCAATCCCTTTCGGGTAACGGCGCCAGAAATTGGCAAAAGGACGTGAATAAATTGTAGTAGATTGATAGATTGAATGCCAAATAAAATAAATAAGAATAAATTGCAGAAAGGTATTTTTGTATTTTTGGTTTAGTAGATCTGAAAATAAAAGCAAAGGAAAATAGATCGCAAAGGCAAACAATATGAGAAAGAGACCCGGGGGGCCGTAGGTTTCACTATTGGCTTCTCTTGAGAAAAATAGCAAACGATGGGTAAACAAATTACTGTTGGGCAATTGATAGAACTTCAAATAATCATGACGATATCCAGGCAATGATCATTACATAGGCATCACGTCCAAGATTAGTAGACTGACTCCTGCCTGCATTTACTACTATTACTCCACACATCGACCGCTATCCAGCATGCATCTAGTGTATTAAGCTCACGGAGAAACAGACTAATGCAATAAGAACGATGACATGATGTAGAAAACACTACAAAAAATACACTTCCGTGGTGATATGTGTTTGTCACAGTAGGTCGCGTTTTTTGTCATGCATGTACATCCATGACAAATTTATGATAGAACAAGATAGTCATACATGTGCTGTTGTAGAAGTGTTCCATGGCATTACCAAAATTATCATCACGGAAGTGTCCACTTCCATGACGATAAATCACGCGTCACAGAAGTGCTTTCGTGAAGGGTGACCGACACGTGGCATCCACCGTAACGGAACGTCGTTAAGCTATCGGGTCGGGTTTTGGATCCGATAACCCATTAACAGCCCCGACCAATGGGGATTTTCCATGTGTAAAATCATCATTGGCTGGAGGAAATACGTGTCGGCTCACCGTTAGGACAGATGTCATCTGCTCATTGGACCGAAGGCGCCTATGATACGGCGACATGTGGCACGGCCCAACAGAGGCTCATTCCTGTGAAAAGGCCGGCTCGTTTGACTTGGTCAAAAGGTGGCGGGCCAGCCCACGGAAAGCCTGTTAACGGCCTGTTCGCATATAGCCCATTTACAGCCCGCTAACCCAGGGCCCTTTACGCCCTTTCCGAATTAGGCCCAGTAGCGTCATCTAGGCCATCCAATATGATTTAGCCCGTTTTAACTTCCGGCCCATGTGTGGCCCATGACTTCTTTCAGCCCATATGAGGACCTTTGTAACTCTTGGCCCATTAACGACCCGTGGTGAAACTGGCCTGTAATGAACAGTGTATCATTTTATACCCATTAACGGCCCGTTATTCCATTGGGCTATTTCCAGCCCAAGTTATCTTTCGGCCTTCTCAGGGCCCATTGATTCTTGGGCTCATTTGCAGCATTCGGTTACATACGGCCCGTTACTGTCATTTTCTGCTTGTGGGCCAAATTCAGCCCGTCGTTACAGTCGGCCCGTTTGTGGACCGTTAATACGTTGGGCCGTTTTCATGTAAAAAAACCGTTGGGCTGTTTTCATAGAGTTATCAAATACGGCCTATTAACGGCCCGTTATGGTCCATGAATAGTATGGCCCATGATTGGCGAAATGATGATATGCCCCATAGAAGGCCCATGGATCCTATGGCCCGTATGAGGCCCATGGATAGTACGGCCCATAGAAGGCCTATGGATCATACGACCCGTAGAAGGCCCATGGACCCTAAGGCCCGTATAGAAGGCCAATGGATCCTACGGCCGGACGAAGGCCCATGGATCATACGGCCTGTAGAAGGCCCATGATTATTTTGGCCCAGTTACCAAAAATAGGCTATTGTGGCCACTAGAAAAAAACAGAAAAAGAACTGCAGTGACTACAAGCAAACAACTAAACAAGACAATAAGGAAATAAATAAGCAAGCAATTAACGCTAGCCTATTACCGCTATTCACCACACACTACTCCACCGGCTACTGTTCAACCACCCCTCCACGGGCACCCCTCCACCGTCTACTGTTCATCCAGCCCACCACACCACGGGGTCCTGTTCAACCACCCCTCCACGGGCACCCCTCCACCGTCTATTGTTCATCCAGCCCTCCACCATACCACGGGGTCCTGTTCATCTAGAGGCAACACCACCACTCACTGTTCATCCAAACCCCCCGCAACACTCACTGTTCATCCCAAAGGCAGCATCGATCGGCTTCAGTTAGCAGCAGTAGCGAAGGAATCGCTCGATCGGTTCAGTTAACAGCCATCGATCGATCGCTCGGGTTCAGTAACGCGTAGCCTGCAGTGCAATCGCTCGGGTTCAGTTAGAGCCCAACGCCTCGCTCGGGTTCAGTTAGAGCCAACGCCTCACACACACGCGCGTACGTGTATGAGAGAAACGCGCATCGCTCGGCCCCCGACCTCCCACCGTAACCGAGAACTCCTCGGAATTTTCCTCCCCTCGCTTCTACCACGGTTTTTCCATCATGGACGGCCCAAAGAATGTCATGCAGCTGCGTCTCCGGCCCGCCCAGGACAAAAAGCCCATTTTCTGTCATGATTTTTTGTCACAGAAGTAGGAGCCCACCACATCTATGATGATACCGGGTTTTGTCGCAATTATCGTCATAGAAGTGTCATATGTATGACAGAAAAAAATTTCGTTTGGCCTAAAATGTCACGGATGTGTCTTTTTTTGTAGTGCAAGATCTATTTATGTAGAAATAGACCCCATCGTTTTATCCTTACTAGCAACAATACATACGTGTCGGTTCCCCTTCTCTCACTGGGATCAAGCACCGTAAGATTGAACCCACTACAGAGCACCTCTCCCCATTGCAAGATAAATAGATCAAGTTGGCCAAATAAAACCCAAATATCAGAGAAGAAATACGAGGCTATAAGCAATCATGCATATAAGAGATCAAAGAAACTCAAATAACTTCCATGGATAAAAAGATAGATCTGATCATAAACTCAAAGTTCATCTGATCCCAACAAACACACCACAAAAAAGAGTTACATCATATGGATCTCCAAGAGACCATTGTATTGAGAATCAAACAAGAGAGGGGTAGCCATCTAGCTACTAACTATGGACCCGATGGTCTACAAAGAACTACTCACGCATCATCGGAGAGGCACCAATGGAAGTGATGAACTCCTCTGTGATGGTGTATAGATTGGATCTGGTGGTTCTGGACTCTGCGGCGGCTGGAATTGATTTTCGTCGACTCCCCTAGGGTTTTTGGAATATTGGGGTATTTATAGAGTAAATAGGCGGTCCGAGGGGCACCCGAGGTGGGCACAACCCACCAGGGCGCGCCTGGGCCTCCAGGCGTGCCCTGGTGGATTGTGCTCCCCTCGGAGCAGCCCCCAAGTGCTTCTTCGACCCATTGGTTTTCTTTCGGTCCAAAAAAATCTATAAAAAGTTTCACTGCATTTGGACTCCATTTGGTATTGGTTTCCTGCGATGTAAAAAACATGCAAAAAAACAACTGGCACTTGGCACTATGTCAATAGGTTAGTACCAAAAAATGATATAAAATGATTATAAAACATCCAAAATTGATAATATAACAACATGAAACAATAAAAAATTATAGATATGTTGGAGACGTATCAGCATCCCCAAGCTTAATTTCTGCTCGTCTTAAAACAGAATTTTTTATGTGGAATGTTGCCTAACATGTCATATCATATTCTTTTCTTTATAGCATGGACATTTGGACTTTTATATTGTTCAAAGCAATAGTCTAGTTTTGACATGATAACTTAAATACTCAAGCATATCAACAAGCAACCATGTCTTTCAAAATATCAGTGCTAAAAGAAGCTATCCCTAGCCCATCATGCTCAATCATTGATCCATTCATGAAACACACTCGTATATTAACTACATCCAATGCTCAAGTACGATCATAGTGCCCCCTAGTTGGTGCTTTTATAAGAGAAGATGGAGACTCAAATTAAAAAATAAAAATTGCATAAAGTAAAAGAAAGGCGCTTCACGGAGGGAAGTAGGGATTTGTAGAGGTGCCAGAGCTCAAAGCGAAAATTGAGAGATAAAAACATTTTGAGAGGCATACTTTTCCCACCAACGAAAACGACTTAGAGCTCCTAACACTTTCCATGCTAGATATTTCATATGCAGTTCCCAAACCGAAATTAAAGCTTATTCCTTTTTCCACCATACTTCCACTTTCCATGGCTAATCGTATCCACGGGTGCCTTCCATACCAACACTTTCCAAGGAATTTATTATTTGACAACATAAAGTAAATTCACTTTTCATTTAGGGACTGGGCATCCCTAATACCTTTGCCTTACTCTCGTGCAATGACAAGTGAATAAACACTCATCGTGAGAATAACACATCTAGCATGGAAAATATTAGCCACCCCTCACCGCCCCGCAAGCGGTACGAGCACACAAAAGAGAAATTTATTTTGAATATTAGAGATGGCACATACAAATTTTCTTAGAACGGCAAAAGAATACCGCATATAGGTAGGTATAGTGGATTCATGTGGCAAACCTGGTTTAAAGGATTTTGGATGCACAAGTAGTGATCATACTTAGTGCAAAATGAAGGCTAGCAAAAGATTGAGAAGCGACCAACCAAGAAACGAATAATCTCATAAGCGATCATTAAGCATAATTAGCACCGAATAATGCACCACAAGTAGGATATAATTTCATTGCACAACTATTGACGTCTGTGCTTGCATAGAGAATCACAAACCTTAACACCAATATTCTTATTAAAGCATAATTTCTCATCAAGATGACTCACATATCACATCATCATATCTCAAAACTATTACTAAGAATCAAGTTTATTTTGTCCAATGATCTTGATGAAAGTTTTTATTATATCCTTCTTGGATATCTATCACTTTGGGACTAATTTTCATGTGTTTCTTTTGATAAGCTCAAACAAATATAAGTGAAGATCACGAGAATAATTTTTATTTCTCTCAAATTAATTTAAGTGAAGCAAGAGAGAATTTCTTGAAAATTTTACTAACTCTCAAATAAATCTAAGTGAAGCAAGAGAGCATTTCTTCAAAAATACTCAAGCACACCGTGCTAAAAAAGATATAAGTGAAGCACTAGAGCAAGTCCATAGCTCATAAAAACAAAATCCAAATATCGGAGAAGAAATACGAGGCTATAAGAAATCATGCATATAAGAGATCAAAGAAACTCAAATAACTTTCATGGATAAAAAGATAGATCTGATCATAAACTCAAAGTTCATCCGATCCCAACAAACACATCGCAAAAAATAGTTACATCATATGGATCTCCAAGAGACCATTGTATTGAGAATCAAACGAGAGAGAGGAAGCCATCTAGCTACTAACTACGGACCCAAAGGTCTACAAAGAACTACTCACGCATCATCGGAGAGGCACCAATGGAAGTGGTGAACCCCTCCGTGATGGTGTCGAGATTGGATCTGGTGGTTCTGGACTCTGCGGTGGCTGGAATTGATTTTCGTTGACTCCCCTACGGTTTCTGGAATATTGGGGTATTTATAGAGTAAAGAAGCAGTCTGGGGGGCACCTGAGGTGGGCACAACCCACCAGGGCACGCCCAAGCCTGCAGGCGCACTCTGGTGGGTTGTGCTCCCCTCGGAGCAGCCCCCAGGTGCTTCTTCGGCCCATTGGTTGTCTTCTGGTCCAAAAAATCCACAAAAAGTTTGGCTGCATTTGGACTCCGTTTGGTATTGATTACCTGTGATGTACTTCGTGTGGAGTAAAAAACATGCAAAAAACATCAACTTGCACATGGCACTATGTCAATAGGTTAGTACCAAAAAATGATATAAAATGATTATAAAACATCCAAGATTGATAATATAATAGCATGGAACAATAAAAAAAATTATAAATACGTTGGAGACGTATCACATACCGCTGGGGCGCGTACGAACCACCCCTCGGAGGGGGCGTAGGCACGCGACGGTGGTCATCACGGTGATATCAAGGATCAAACTACCCATGGTCTCGACCAAGGTACTAGTCCTGGCGATAACCACGATCTTCATGCCCCGGAGGTGATCTTGGGCCGTGTGCCGACTGAACTGTGTCCGCCATGACGGATCTGCTATGAATCCTGTTGCGCGACTAAGAAACAACTGAGTTCTATTCGCTGGCCGCCCTGGGCAGTGCTCAAATTTGTTGCAACCCTCTACCAGCCTTGGAACGGGATGGCTGGATCGAATCTGCAATACATGCAACTGCTACAACATTCTGGATCGGGGTACGGTATACCTGACACTCTTCTCGAGGCTCAGTCAGAAACAATTGTCACTGCCGTCGACTGGAACTTGGAATTTTCCTATGGGCACGGTCGTCGAGTGCTTGCTGAAGATTCTCCAGGCGCATACGCTCAGCCAGGGTGTCTAAACACGCAGCGTCCAAAGCCCGAGCCTCGGAGGTCTCTCCAACGATGGGGGTCTGGAGAGCATGATTGTTTATGCGATGCAGCTTCTCCCTCTACTCCGCAGCGAGGGCTTGAGGGTAATAGTTGTCATTGTCACGTGACGGGCCACCACTCTCGTCTCCGCCACGGCGGAATCTGGGCGGATTGCACTGGGAGTCGACCATGAGGACTTCCACCGCATGATAGTTGCTCTCACACTCTGAAAGAGTATCTGAATGGCTAGTCAGTAGATCAAACAACCCATAGAGAGATTCATTGGGCTCAATCGCCGCGATTTGAGGGGTGGTCGACTGATGAGCCACCGCATGCTTCACCCACCGCTAGAGCCGCGAGCGACCGGATTGCTTGTGGTGACGGACAGCGGGAAGCAATGATGCCACGGGAGCCGACCGATATCAAGTCGATGACTACCACATGCACTCACACGGAAGTGCGCCGCCCCGCGAATAGGGAGAGCCTCGACATCAAGGGGGCTTCTTGGAGCCAGGCAGAGTCGTCGGTGATGAAGGTGAGCACGCCGAGATGGATCTCGCGTCCCAAGGACAATCCGCTACTGGAAACCATGTTGATGAAGATTGAAGATCACAACCTCACCGGAAGTTGCTCAGACGCCTGCCCCACGGTGGGCGCCAACTATCGTGGGAACATATCTGTCAGTAGAGATATGGGGTATGTAGGAGAGGGCAGTGTCCTAGCTACGGTGAGGTTGTACACTCGGATTTACGAGTTCAGACCCCTCTCGGAGGAGGTAACTACCCTACGTCTCGGTGCCGCAGAGGCTTGTTGATTAGAGTGTGAGTTATAGGGGGTGCAAACCCTTGTGTAAGAGGGGAAGGGTGGCTTATATAGAGTGCATCGACCCTTCGATGTACTCAGTTACACCAGGGTTCAATGAGAGTTAAGTCACGTACGTTACTGCTAATGCTTGTATTAAATGATCTTTATGACAAGGAGTGAATGCCTGACCGTTGCCATCCAAGGTTGGCTCTAGGTCTTCTGTACTCTCAGTGAATCCTTGTCTTCCAAGCGAATAACAACGGACGAGTGGAATTGGGATACCCGAGTGAGATCTTCTGTCGAGTGGATTACACTTCATGAGGATTTCAGTCGGTATCTTCCGTTTAACTTTGAGGGCCTTGGACTCTTGTGCAGTCTCCTTGGGTAGGGCATCTAGGTCAGGCCGATGACCCTACCCTAGGTACATGTCATCATCACCCCCTTCAATCCCATATGCATCAATTTCTATGCTAGGCTGAAGCTGCTATCACCCTTGCCCTCCAATACATAGTCCTATCAACATACAACTAACCCTATGGTGTGATCCACACACGTGCTCATATGATGGGAACCAAAGGACAACAACATAACCACAAGCAAATTAAACCAATCATAGCAATTCACCAATCACCGATAGGACAACAAAAATCTACTCAGACATCATAGGATGACAACACATCATTGGATAATAATATGAAGAATAAAGCACCATGTTCAAGTAGAGGGTACAACGGGTTGCGGGATATTGGAGATATGAATATAGATGGGGGAAGGTGATGAAAATGTTGGGGAAGATGACGGAGGTGTTGGTGTAGATTGCCGTCACACGATGATTGCCCCGGCGGTGTTCCGGTGCCACCGAGAGAGAGGGGAAGAGAGCCCCCTCCTTCTTCTTCTTCCTTGACCTCCCTCCTAGATGGGAGGAGGGTTTCCCCTCTGGTCCTTGGCCTCCATGGTGGCGGAGGGGCGGGAGCCCCTCCGAGATTGGATCTCTCTCTCTCCCTCTGTTTTCTTCTGTTTCTGCATTCCCACATTCTGCCCTTTCACCGTTTCTTAAATTGTCGGAGATCCGTAACTCTGATTGGGCTAAAATTTTAAGACGATTTTTATCCGGATATTAGCTTTCTTGCGGCGAAAGAAGGGAACCAACCGCCTTACGAGGTGGCCACAAAGCCTCCTAGGGGTGCCCAGGGTAGGGGCGCACCCCTAGGGCTTGTGGGCCCCTCGGACATCGTCTCGCGTTGATTTTTTTTGCCAAAAAACACATATATTTCAAAAAAATATCTTCGTAACTTTTTGTCGTGTTTGGACTCTGTTTGATATGGATATTCTGCGAAACAAAAAACATGCAACAAATAGGAACTGGCACTGGGCACTGGATCAATATGTTAGTCCCCAAAATAATATAAAAAGTTGCCAAAAGTATATGAAAGATGTAGAATATTGGCATGAAACAATAAAAAATTATAGATATGACGGAGACGTATCAGCAGGAGGCCCTCACTTCCGTTTCCTCTGCTTCTGGCGCCTGGTGCACCGAGAGTGTCGTCGAGGGGGGGGGGGCAGGAGGCCCTCGTCTCCATCTCTTCTGTGGCGACTCCTCACACTTAGCCTGGTGTGGCGGGGAGCGGGGTTGCCGAGCAGGAGGCTCGCAGGCTCCTCTCTCTAGTCGCACCTTCTGGAGGCTTTTCTTCGGCCATCGCGCCCCCCGTCTCCTCACCAGATTTGATGGGGGCATAAGCATGGGGATCAGACATCCCAGGAGAGGACGACTGAGGAGATTGTCGCTTTCATTGGGATCATGAATCCAGAGATGGTTGGCAAGCGTGTCAACAACCAGATCTAGGAGCAACCAGATGCAGACGACTTGCAGTTAGGGCGTGCCATGAGGGCTGCCAAGCTTCGAGATGTCAAGGCAACTAAATGTATGTCTTTTAATAAGAGTTTTTCCCTTTTGCATTTCTCCAAAAGTGAAATCATTGATAAAGCACATGACTTAGGAGTTTCACTTGGATCGAATGAGAACGAAGTTGCTAAATCTGTTAGTGACCTATTAGACTTAGAGGCTGAGCGAGCTTCTGAGATTATACGTAACATCGTGCCCGTAAAACCTATGAGCGAGGTCGGCATGAAAAATTTAGGGATATCAGCCCTTGAGAGTTTTTGTAATGACCTCTTGCCTACTTCGGAAGCCGAGGTTGAGGTAGAAGGGACGGAGGATGAGGACATTGTAGAGCCACTAGAGATAGATGGTAAGGTAGTATTTCCGATAATAACGAAACAAAGGTTGAGGTGGATAAGCCCAAGCATTCCTGGAAAAGGAAGGTGTATCCTACTTCGGCTATTCGTAGAAGTGCTAGAGTTAAACTTAAGAAAAAAAATTCATGATGATGTATGAAAGGAATTTTTTGGAATAGCAGAGGTCTAGCTGACTTGGCTAAAAGAAGGTTCCTTGCAGAGACATCGATAGATCAACAAGTAGACTTTGTTGCTCTTCTCGAGATAGGAAGAGATGATTTCACCTCAGTTCCTTGGAACTTTGTCTGGTGGAATTGATTTTGATTGGCACTGTTTACCACCCAGAGGAAGATCCAATAGGATTTTGCTAGGTGAGGGAGTCCTGGATTAGGGGGTGTTCGGATGGCCGGACTATACCTTCAGCCGGACTCCTGGACTATGAAGATGCAAGATTGAAGACTCCGTCCTGTGTCCGGAAGGGACTTTCCTTGGCGTGGAAGGCAAGCTTGGTGATACGGATATGAAGATCTCCTACCATTGTAACCGACTCCATGAAACCCTAACCCTATCCGTGTCTATATAAACCGGAGGGTTTTAGTCCGTAGGACAACATACACATCAACAATCATACCATAGGCTAGCTTCTAGGGTTTAGCCTCCTCGATCTCGTGGTAGATCTACTCTTGTACTACCCATATCATCAATATTAATCAAGCAGGACGTAGGGTTTTACCTCCATCAAGAGGGCCCAAACCTGGGTAAAACTTCGTGTCCCTTGTCTCATGTTACCATCTGGCCTAGACGCACAGATCGGGACCCCCTACCCGAGATCCGCCGGTTTTGACACCGACATTGGTGCTTTCATTGAGAGTTCCTATGTGTCGTCGCCGTCAGGCTTGATGGCTCCTACGATCATCGATAGCGATGCAGTCCAGGGTGAGACCGTCCTCCCCGGACAAATCTTCATCTTCGGCGGCTTCGCACTGCGGGCCAATTCGCTTGGCCGTCTGGAGCAGATCGAAAGCTACGCCCCTGGCCGTCAGGTCAGATTTGGAAGTTTAAACTACACGGCTGACATCTGCAGGGACTTGATCTTCGACGGATTCGAGCCACTGCCGAGCACGCCGCACTATCACGACGAGCATGATCTAGCTCTGCCGCCGAACAGTGCCCTGGAGGCCGCACCCGCATCGGCTCCAACCCTTAATTCGGAGCCAACTGCGCCGATCGAGGATGGGCGGTTGGACGTCACCTCGGGGGCTGCGACCCCAATGGCGATTGAGCCAAGCACCAGCCCCGCACTCTGCGAGACTCGTGACTCCAAAGAACCGGACTCCTCTCCGGACTCCGAACCCTCCGCGCCCCTACCGATCAAATCCGATTGGGCGCCGATCATGGAGTTCACTGCCACGGACATCTTTCAGCACTCGCCTTTCGGCGATATCCTGAGGTCACTGAAGTCTCTCTCTTTATCAGGAGAGCCCTGGCCAGACTACGATCAGCAAGGTTGGGGTACGGACAATGAAGAAATTCAAAGCCCACCGACCACCCACTTTATAGCCACTGTCGACGACTTAACCGACATGCTCGACTTCGACTCCGAGGACATCGATGGTATGGACACCGATGAAGGAGATGATGAAGAACCAGCGCCTACTAGGCCCTGGAAAGCCACCTCATCATATGACATATACATGGTGGACACCCCAAAAGAGGGAGATGGCGATGGAACAGCGGAGGATGACCCCTCCAAGAAACAGCCTAAGCGCCGGCGTCAGCGGCGCCGCTCAAAATCCCGCCAAAACAAACACGGTGATTCCAGCACGGGAGATAATAATACTCCGGAAAGCACCAAAGAAAACCCCCTCCAGCAAGATTTAGCACAAGAGGATGGAGAAACCAGCCCTCATGAGAGAGCGGCAGACAGAGAGGTCGAGGACGATAATTATATGCCTCCCTCCGAAAACGAGGCAAGCTTCGACGACGACGAATTCGTCGTGCCAGAGGATCCCATCGAGCAAAAGCGTTTTCAACGCAGGCTTATGGCCACGGCAAGAAGCCTCAAGAAAAAACAGCAACAACTTAGAGCTGATCAAGATTTGCTAGTCGACAGATGGACTGAAGTCCTTGCGGCCGAAGAGCATAAACTCGAACGCCCCTCCAAGAGCTACCCAAAGCGTAGGTTGCTACCCCGATTAGAGGAGGAAGCACTTGATGCGGCCGACCGGCCACCTTGTGGTCGCGACAGAGAGGCCTCTCAGCCCTCCACTCAAGCTGCACCTCGTACCAAGGCACGGGAATATGCGCCGGACTTACAAGACATATTGGAGGACAAGGCAAGGCAAACAAGATCGATCTACGGATCGCGTGGGCGCCCCACAGCCCGAGACGGTAACCGTCACGCCGGCCACAAATTCGGCGGGGCCGAACACAGTAGACAAGGCTCATTGGAGCTATGTCACGATATAGCCCAGTACAGAGGCGCCGCACACCCACTCTGCTTTACAGATGAAATAATGGATCATCAAATCCCCGAGGGTTTCAAACCCGTAAACATCGAATCATATGATGGCACAACAGATCCTGCGGTATAGATCGAGGATTATCTCCTTCATATCCACATGGCCCGCGGTGATGATTTCCACGCCATCAAATACCTCCCACTCAAGCTTAAAGGACCAGCTCGGCATTGGCTTAACAGCTTGCCAATAGGATCAATCAGTTGTTGGGAGGACCTGGAAGCCGCATTCCTCGACAATTTCCAGGGCATTTATGTGCGACCCCCAGACGCCGATGACCTAAGTCGCGTCATTCAGCAGCCAGAGGAATCGGCCAGGCAATTCTGGACACGGTTCCTAACAAAGAAAAATCAAATAGTCGACTGTCCGGATGCTGAGGCCCTAGCAGCCTTCAAACACAATATCCGTGACGAGTGGCTGGCCCGGCACCTTGGACAGGAAAAGCTGAAATCTATGACAGCACTCACGACACTCATGACCCGCTTTTGCGCGGGAGAAGACAGTTGGCTTGCTCGTAGCAACAATATGACCAAGAACCCTGGTAATTCGGACACCAGGCACAATAGTGGCAGGTCGTGTCGCAACAAGCAGAAGCGCCGCATGAACGGCGACAATGCTGAGGATACGACAGTTAATGCCGGATTCAGAGGCTCTAAATCCGGTCAGCGGAAAAAGCCATTCAAAAGGAATCCTAGGAGGCCGTCCAGTTTGGACCGTATACTCGACCGCTTGTGCCAGATACATGGCACCCCCGAAAAGCCGGCCAATCACACCAACAGGGATTGTTGGGTGTTCAAGCAGGCAGGCAAGTTAAATGCCGAAAATGAAGACAAGGGGCTGCATAGCGATGACGACGAGGAGCCCCGGCCGTCGAACAACAGTGGACAAAAGGGTTTCCCCCCACAAGTGCGGACGGTGAACATGATATACGCAACCCACGTCCCCAAAAGGGAGCGGAAGCGCGCGTTAAGGGATGTATACACGGTCGAGCCAGTCGCCCCAAAGTTCAACCCATGGTCCTCCTGCCCGATCACCTTTGATCGAAGGGACCATCCCACTAGCATCCGTCATGGCGGATTCGTCGCATTGGTTATAGACCCAATTATTGACGGATTTCATCTCACTAGAGTCCTTATGGACGGCGGCAGTAGCCTGAACCTGCTTTACCAGGATACAGTGCGGAAAATGGGCATAGATCCCTCGAGGATTAAGCCCACCAAACCGACCTTTAAAGGCGTAATACCAGGTGTAGAGGCCAACTGTACAGGCTCAGTCACACTTGAAGTGGTCTTCGGATCTCCGGATAATTTTCGAAGCGAGGAGTTAATCTTCGACATAGTCCCATTCTGCAGTGGCTATCACGCACTGCTCGGGCGAACCACATTCGCTAAGTTCAATGCGGTACCGCATTATGCATACCTTAAGCTCAAGATGCTAGGCCCTCGAGGAGTAATTACGGTCAATGGAAACACCGAACGCTCCCTCCGAACGGAGGAGCACACGGCGGCCCTTGCAGCGGAAGTTCAAAGCAGCCTCTCCAGGCAGTTCTCCAGTCTGGCCACTAAACGACCGGACACCGTCAAGCGCGCCCGGAGTAACCTACAACAAGACCGTCTGGCACGATCCGAGCAGGCGTAGCAATGCGGCCCCAACCCCAACCCTCGCAAAAAGGCAACGCCAGTACTTCGCGTACATAACTACGCTCTAGAGATACCATGGGCACAGGGGGAGGGGCACCATCACGGCACGCCCAAAACACGACTTAAACCGTACCAGGGGCTGCAGATTTTTTAATTTTCTCTTACTTTCAAGACTTCATCCTTCGGAAGGCCTGTTCGGCAGTTCAATTGCCGCACAAACGATGCAAGAACCAGGGAAGAAGACAAGCCACACCGCACTACGGAACTGCCAGGCGGTCTCTGTCACGAGCAGTATACCCGTTCTGCATACTATTCCGCAGCTTGCCCCTGGAACGGACATGTTAACTAGTCCAACCTTCCACTTATCACATTATTTGTATCGTTCTGCTTTGATCGCAGCCCTTTTTAATAAACAATGCATAGCTTTTGTCTATTTTTGCATTACCTTTTTTTCCTTTATATATGTTCCTTAACGACATGTTGCACCCGTACACGTTGGTACGGCCAAAATACGCCAGGGGCTTTAGTACCCCTCAATATGGTGTGAGAAGTCCGAACACTTTAACAAGTGCGGCACCCCGGACTTATAGCATTATATGCATCAGCTCCGAGTCATGTCTTGGGTCAATAGTTGGGTTTGCCCGGCTCCTATGTTTTGGTGCCTTACGTTCCGCTATATCGGCTAAGGTAGCACTAGGAGAACCACTGCGATTGTGCCCCGATTGAGCTGGGTCGAGCACCTCAGTGGAGAAAGTTAAAACTGACTGTCATGATGAAGCGAGAGCTGGTCGCTGTTCGAGAGGTTTTTCGAGTCCCTAAAGACTTATGCCGCTTAGGGCGAGGAGCCGGCTCTGTCCGGCCAAGGTGTGGATAGCGCCCCGAACTCAGTCTTCCGAATATCAGGGGCTTCGCCAAAATTTAAAATTGTAGAATTCTATGGCTAAGTGAGAGTGTTCACGCATTATAGTCCGATTGCCTTGTTCGTTGGGCTGAGCGCCTCCCTCGAAGGACCCAAACATGGGAAAAAGAGCGCTCAGATTTATCCCCGAACACCCCAACACTAGCGGCACGGGGGCAGAAGCCGACGACTCGCCATCTCTCAGAATTGATAAACAGCCGCACAGAAGGTAATATTTTAAATTCCAACAGCATTGCTTAGCGCATATAAACAAGTTTTCAGCGCACAGGACAAAACGAGCAAGTTTCACTCAAAAATTACATCCCTAGAACATTCATACGCCACAAGGCGGGCACCCTTCAGAACATCCTTATAGTAATTCTCGGGCTTGCGATGCTCTTTCCCCGGCGGTGGCCCGTCCTTCACCAGCTTCTCAGCATCCAGCTTGCCCTAGTGCACCTTCGCACGGGCAAGGGCCCTACGGGCACCTTCAATGCAGACGGAGTGCTTGATGACTTCGAGCCTTGGACAGGCCTCCACCAACCGCCGCACCAACCCGAAATAGCTCCCAGGCAGAGCCCCTCCAGGCCACAGCCGAACAATGAGGCCCTTCATGGCCTGTTCGTCCGCCTTGTGGAGCTCGACCAGTTGCTTCAGCTGGTCTCTCAGGGGCACGGGGTGTCCGGCCTCAGTATACTGAGACCAGAACACCTTCTCTGTCGAGCTGCCCTCCTCGGCTCGGTAGAATGCGGCGGCATCGGATACACTCCGGGGAAGATCTGCGAACACTCTTGGAGAGCTCCGGATTCGGGTAAGTAACAAGTAACTCACATTTATGTGTTTGCTTTGCATAAAGAATGCCTTACCCGCCGCTATCTTCTTCACCTCATCCAACTCCTGGAGGGTCTACTGGGATTCGGCCTTGGCAGACTTGGCGTTTTCAATAGCCACCGCGAGCTCGGACGCTCGCGTCTTTGAGTCACGCTCCAAACTCTCATGTTTTTCCATGAGAGCCCGAAGCTCTTGCTGCACCTTGCCAACCTCGGCCTCATACTTCTCGCACTCGATGCGCTCCGAGGCCGTCCTCTTCTCGCCTCAACCAGCGCCTGCTTAAGGGTCGCCACTTCAGACGTGGCCCCTACAATAGCCATGATAATCCTGTCATTTTTTGCAATTGCACCTTTTTTATATGTATTTAAACAAGGTATTTCTTACCTTCATTGTCCTCGAGCTGCTTCTTGGCACGACCGAGCTCTTGCTCGGACCGCTCAAGGTTCTGCTTTAGCGTGTCCACTTCCATAGTCAGTGTGGCGGACCCAAGCAGAGAAGCCTGCATACGCATATTGACTCCTTTTGTTAGACTCCTGCGAATTTTATTTGATCCTTTATTTGGCTTTTCTTCCCGAACGCCAAACAGAGCATCAGGGGCTACTGTCTATGCGGTACTATTATTTACACTTTCTTTACTTACCTCAAAGCCTGTCAAAAGGCTAGTACAAGCTTCAGTCAGTCTATCTTTGGCGGACTGAACCTTCTGGACCACCGCACTCATAATAGCACGGTGCTCCTCGTCGATGGAGGCGCCTTGGAGCGCCTCCAACATATTGTCCGGCGCCTCCGGTTGGACGGGGGCCGATGGCACGGTGGACTTGCTCCTCTTGGAAGGAGGTCCCCCGCTGGACTCTGGAACCTTTGAAGGTTTCGGAGCGGTGTCAGGCCTAGAGCCGGACTTGGAACCCTGAGGGGTTTCATCCCCTTTACTCCTGGAGTTCGGGAGGTCGCCTTGCGGCGCCTCTAGGACCACCTCCTCCCGGCCTGGAACCTGTCAAGACAACACTTCGGTGTCGTCCGTAGGGCGGGGGGAGGAAGCCGTCGGAAGCGAGTTCACATTCGACGAGTCTAGTAAGCCGCTCGACGACGCGTCGAGCCGGTCTTTGGGTGGGTTGCATAAACATATTCGACGTAAGGGAAAGCTGTGCAATAAACGAATACTATGAATTACTCTGGTATCCGGATACTTACGATTTTGCCAGGGGCTTGGCCCTAGGCGCCCACTCCTCTCCGCCGCCGTCGGCGTCGGTGGAGCAGTCCGGAGGAAGGGTTTTCCCCTTCTTGGACCCTTTGGCCTCCCCAGTTGGGGCGGCCTTCCTTTTCTTCCCTCCCCCCGCTGGAGGGGGAGGGGTCTCTTCTTCCTCCTCCTCATCTTCACGGGAGGAATGCGTCTTGGATTCGTCGGATGATGAATCCGACACCTCCGGGCATCGGGCACTCTTTCGAGTCCCCGTGGCCTTCTTCTTAACCTTCTTCTCCGGCACCACATAGGGTGCCGGAACCAGCAGCTTCGCCAAGCGAGCATCCGCTGGGCCTTTGGGAAAAGGAGCCGGACAGTTGATCTGTCCAAATGTCACCTTCCAATCCTGTCAAAGGTAAGGGAGTTTAGATCTCGCATGGAGTCAAACTATGAAAAACTGATACCCTGTAAAAGGAAAAAACAACTTACCGCGAGAGCGTGACGCTGCGCACTGAATCCGCGATCCTCAGTAGCGGATGTGGGAGCCTCGGCGCCCTTGAAAAGCACCTTCCAGGCATCTTCGTACGTCATGTCGAAGAGCCTGCTCAGAGTTTGGTGCCGCGCCGGATCGAACTCCCACAGGTTGAAAGCCCGTTGTTGGCACGGGAGGATCAAGCGGATGAGCATAACCTGGACTACGTTGACAAGTTTGAGCTTCTTGTCCACCAGGGTTTTGACGCATGTTTGGAGTCCGGTTAGCTCTCCTTTTTTACCCCACGACAGGCCCGTCTCTTTCTAGGACGTGAGTCGCGTTGGGGGTCCGGACCAGAATTCGGGGGGTGCGACCCATTCGGCGTCACACGACTCGATGATGTAAAACCACCCCGATTGCCACCCCTTCAGGGTCTCCACAAAGGAGCCCTCGAGCCAGAGGACGTTGGCCATCTTGCCCACCATGGCGCCTCTGCACTCTGCCTGGCTACCGCGCACCACCTTCGGCTTGACGTTGAAAGTCTTGAGCCAGAGCCCGAAATGGGGGCGGATGCGGAGGAAGGCCTCGCACACGATGATAAACGCCGAGATGTTGAGGACGAAGTTCGGGGCCAGATCGTGGAAATCCAGGCCGTAGTAGAACATGAGCCCCCAGACAAATGGGTGGAGAGGGAAGCCCAGTCCGCGGAGGAAATGGGGGAGGAACACCACCCTCTCATGGGGCCTAGGGGTGGGGATGAGCTGCCCCTTTTTGGGGAGTCGGTACGCGATGTCGTTAGATAGGTATCCAGCCTTCCTCAGCTTTTTGATATGTCCCTCCATGACGGAGGAGACCATCCACTTGCCTCCCGCTCCAGACATGGCTGGAGAAGGTTGAGGTTGGGAGTGCGGACTTGGGTGCTGGAGCTTGAGTGCGCAAGAATGGATAGGCGAAGGAGGAAGAAGGCGTAGGTGAAAAGGTGGATCTTTATCCCCTTATATGGGTGGACGCAACTACATGTCCCCACTAGCCTGGTAAAACTCGCTTATCTCCAAGCGCCGTAATTGATGGCGCGGTTGGGTTACCCACGCCCGTATTGATGAGAATCCCGGGATAAGGGGACACGATCTCTGCTTTAACAAGACGTGCCAAGGAAGCCACCTCGCATAACACGCTGAGATGGGACAGTAAAACAGTTCAAATAAAAGCTTGGCCATAGTGTGATGCCACACTATGGAATACGTTAGCAGATTAGATTTGTGTAAATATTATTCTCTCTATGGCAATATGTGAAACTTATTTTGCAGAGCCGGACACTATCTTTGTGTTCAAAATCTTCTATGAAGTACTTGGAGGAGGAACCCGCCTTGCAATGCCGAAGACAATATGCGCGCCGGACTCCTCGTCATTGGAGCCTGGTTCAGGGGCTACTGAGGGAGTCCTGGATTAGGGGGTGTTCGGATGGCCGGACTATACCTTCAGCCGGACTCCTGGACTATGAAGATGCAAGATTGAAGACTCCGTCCCATGTCCCGAAGGGACTTTCCTTGGCGTGGAAGGCAAGCTTGGCGATACGGATATGAAGATCTCCTACCATTGTAACCGACTCCATGTAACCCTAACCCTATCCAGTGTCTATATAAACCGGAGGGTTTTAGTCCGTAGGACAACATACACATCAACAATCATACCATAGGCTAGCTTCTAGGCTTTAGCCTCCTCGATCTCGTGGTAGATCTACTCTTGTACTACCCATATCATCAATATTAATCAAGCAGGACGTAGGGTTTTACCTCCATCGAGAGGGCCCGAACCTGGGTAAAACTTTGTGTCCCTTGTCTCCTGTTACTATTCGGCCTAGACGCACAGATCGGGACCCCCTACCTGAGATCCGCCGGTTTTGACACCGACACTGGGGGTTAAGTGTGAAACTCTAGGGCCTCATTTGGTTTCACAATTTCCCCCAGGGATCCCTGCCTGTTCCCCAGGCTGGGAACCCATGAACCGAGTTAGCCCTGGGTGATCTACCCGGCCATTTCCACATCTTTTCCCTGGGAGAGCCTTCCACGCGTGAAGTGCTCGGGGAGGAAACCCTCGTTCTCTTGGTATCGCGAACGAGAGGCGGCGGCAAGATCCAAGAGCGACACGCCACCACGCTCCGCCCTCCTCCGGCCAAAGCTCCGCCCGATAATTGGAAGCGACCCACCACCACGCTCTGGCCTGTACCTCCATGCTCTGTCCCTCCCGCGGGGGCGACGACGACCGGGCTCGTCTATCCCTCGAAGCATCACTCACCTCCGACGAAGACGATGGCCATAGATCCTGCTCCTCTTTCTCATCAAGGTTATCCCCTCCTCCTCTTCCACTCACTATTTTTCTTTACCATGGTGATTTCTTTCCTGCTACACGCACTGACGAGCGTCTACACAGATCAAGGGACCTCCTCTCCTGTTTGAGGTTTGTACCCCAAGTGAGCAGCTGTACTGAAGAGCATCGAACACTTTGAAGTGCTCTATCTATCCTGACATCACAAGTGAGCACAGCCACCTTTACCTCCCTATGATGCTAATATATATGCACAATGTTCTAGTATATTGTGAGGAGGGCAAATTTGTTTGTAGGTGGGTTCATTCAAGGAGGTAGGACTGATGCAAAATGGTAGTTGAATGACATATGAGATGAACTATATCATAGAAAGCTTGGTGGTCACTATGGTTGTAGGTGGAATGGGTCTGCTGCTTTTTTGGTTTGGCGTGGGTAGCTGAACTTGTTTGGGTGGAAGAAGATGTTGCTTGCTGGGTTAGGATTGCTGATGGCAATAGAAAAATAGTTTATTTTTTTGGCGATGAAAAACTAGTTGAGTTGAGCGTGTTTGTTTTTTGGTACCCATTGTGTACTAGTTGAGTGAAGGTTGCTTGTGTAGACTATATATGCAAGTCTGATGGATACTGCTTTTGTTGCTCCTATTGGTCCCTAGTCTCTAGTTGCTGCTGTTGTGGGCAAAAATGTTGGTCTGCTCCTTCATGGATATGGTGTGATGCCATTCTTTGGTTGATGAAGACTACACTTGTTTTATTGATTTGTCGCTGTGGCTAGCCGGCCGGAGTTCACATCTCTTTGACTGACTGACTACAATTGATTTGTCGCTCTGTCGATTTGAGGTGTTACTACCTTGTATTGTTTGAGGTGTTACTACTGAGTCCAGTTGCATGATTGTTGTAGTTCTGTTTGTTCATTCATTTCAACCTGTGCTATCTACTGCCAAAATTTGATCGATCCTCCTGACTGATCATTGTTTTCTAGTAGGTGTTGATTTGTGGGTCTACTCTATGTAGTTATCTATATGTATCTATTCATTATTTTATCATGTTTCAAATGCAGGTGCTCTGACATTAGAAGTTGGCTTTATCCAAAGACTTTGTGTTCAATTGCTTGGTGCCTTTTGATATGTCGGCCATTGAGAAGTTTTCACTCAGAGCAAGAAAGGTATGTGACGCAGTCATCCCTTTAATATGGTCACTAAGGAAGCTTAAATTATGCAAAACTACTCCTATCATTACTGGAATCAGAAACTTTGCCGTCAGCTGTTTCTTTGTTGTCAGCTAGCTGATGGCAAAGAGGGTCTTTGCCATCAGCTTGAAGAAAACTGATGGCAAAGAAGCAGTTGACGGCAAAGAAACTGTTTGCCGTCAGCCCCATCTTTGCCGTCAGCTAGCTGACGACATAGAACCTTTGCCGTCTGCTAGCGGATGGCAAAGAGGCAGGGTGGGCCGATAGCGAGGGGCAGCTAACGGCCACTTTCTTTGCCCTCAGCTAGCTGATGACAAAGAAACTTTGTTGTCAGCTAGCAGACGGCAAAGAAAGTGGTTGTTCTAACGTCAGTTAGCTAGGCTCTTTGCCGTCAGCTAGCAGACGGCAAAGAGTTGTGCCCTATATGTAACAAAACGCCCTCGCGCCCTGCGCCTCTCACTCTCCCGTCGTCCCAACCCCGCACCGCAGCCCCGCCTCGGGCCGCGTCA